>NW_024728056.1:0-10369 GCF_018991925.1 Homarus americanus
GTATAACAAAGTCCCCTGGTCGAGTATAACAAAGTCCCCTGTTCGAGTCTAAAAAAGTCCCCTTATCGAGTATAACAAATTCCCCTTATCGAGTATAACAAAGTCCCCTTATCGAGTATAACAAAGTCCCCTAATCGAGTATAACAAAGGCCCCTGGTCGAGTATAACAAAGTTCCCTGATCGAGTGTAAGAAAAGTCCCCTGATCGAGAATAACAACGTCCCCTAATCGAGCATAAAAATGTCCCCTGGTCCAGTGTAACAATGTCCCCTGATCGAGTATAACATAGTCCCCTAATCAACGTATAACAAAGTCCCCTGATCGAGTATAACAAAGTCCCCTGATCGAGTATAACATATCCTCTGATCGAGTATAACAAAGTCCTCTGGTCGAGTATGACAAAGTCACCTGATCGAGTATAACAAAGTCCCCTGGTCGAGTATAACAAAGTCCCCTGATCGATTATAACCAAGGCCCCTCATCGAGTTTAGCAAAGTCCATTGGTCAAATATAGGAAAGTCCACTGATCGAGTATAACAAAGTCCGAGATCGAGCATAACAATGTCCCCTGATCGATTATAACAAAGTCCCCTGGTCGAGAATAGCAAAGGGCCTTGATCGAGTAAGATAAAGTCCCCTGATCGAGTATAAGAAAGTCCCCTAATCGAGTATAACAAAGCCCCCTGGACGAGTATAACAAAGTTTCCTCATCGAGTATAACAAAGTCAAATGATCGAGTATAACATATCCTCTGATCGAGTATAACAAAGTCCTCTGGTCGAGTATGACAAAGTACCCTGATCGAGTATAACAAAGTCCCCTAGTTGAGTATAACAAAGTCCCCTTGATCAAGTATAACATATTCCCTGATTGTGTATAACAAAGTCCTCTGGTCGAGTATAAAAAAGTCCCCTGATCGAGTATAACAAAGTCCCCTGGTCGAGAATAACAAAGTCCCCTCATCGAGTATAACAAAGGCCCCTCATCCAGTTTAACAAAGTCCATTGGTCAAGGATAAAAAAGATCCCTGGTCGAGTATAACAAAGTCCCCTAATCGAGTATAACAAAGTCCCCTGGTCGAGGATAGCAAAGTCCCCTGATCGAGTTTAACAAAGCCTCCTCATCGAGTATAACAAAGTCCCCTAATCGAGTATAACAAAGCTCCCTACTCGTGTATAACAAACTCCCCTGGTCGAGTGTAGCAAAGTCCCCTGATCGAGTATAGCAAAGCCTTTCTGATCGAGTATAACAAAGTCCCCTGATCGAGTCCAAAAAAGGCCTCTAATCGAGTATAACAAAGTCCCCTGATCTTGTATAACAAAGGCCCCTCATCGAGTATAAAAAGAGTATAACAAAGCCGCCTAATCAGTATAACAAAAGTCCCTGGTCGAGTATAACAAAGTCCCTGTTCGAGGTCTAACAAAGTCCCTTTATCAAAGTATAACAAATTCCCCTTATCGAGTATATCAAAGTCCCAAAGTAATCGAGTATAACAAAGGCCCCTGGTCGAGTATAACAAAGTGCCCTGATCTAGTGTAACAAAAGTCCCCTAATCGAGTATAACAAAGTTCCAATCGAGAATAAAAATGTCCCTTGGTCCAGTGTAACAAAGTCCCTGATCGAGTATAACAAGGTCCCTAATCCGTATAACCAAAGTCCCTGATCGAGTATAACAAAGTCCCCTGATCAAGTATAACAAAGTCCCCTGATCGAGTATAACAAAGGCCCCTCATCGAGTATAGCAAAGTCCATTGGTCAAATATAGGAAGTCCACTGATCGAGTATAACAAAGTCCCAGATCGAGCATAACAAAGTCCCCTGATTGATTATAACAAAGTCCCCTGGTCGAGAATGGCAAAGGGCCCTGATCGAGTAAGACAAAGTCCCCTGATTGAGTATAACAAAGTCCCCTAATCGAGTATAACAAAGCCCCCTGGACGAGTATAACAACGTTCCCTGATCGAGTATAACAAAGTCCCATAATCGAGTATAACAAAGTCCCCTGGTCGAGCATAACATAGTCCCCTTATCGAGTATAACATATCCCTTGATCGAGTATTACAAAATCTCCTGGCCCAGTATAACAAAGTTCCCAGATCGAGCGTAACAATGTCCCCTGATCGATTATAACAAAGTCCCCTGGTCGAGTATAACAAAGGCCCTGATCGAGTAAGACAAAATCCTTTGATCGAGTATAACAAAGTCCCCTAATCGAGTATAACAAAGCCGCCTACTCGGGTATAACAAAGTCCGCTGGTCGAGTGTAGCAAAGTCCCCTGATCGAGTATAACAAAGCCTCCTCATCGAGTATAACAAAGTCCCCTGATCGAGTATAACAAAGCCCCCTGCTCGAGTATAACAAAGTCCCCTGATCGAGTCGAAAAAGGCCTCTAATCGAGTATAACAAAGTCCTCTGATCTAGTATAATAAAGGAACCTGATCGAGTATAACGAAGGCCCCTCATCGAGTATAAGAAAGTCCCCTGATCGAGTATAACAAAGCCGCCTAATCGAGTATAACAAAGTCTCCTGGTCGAGTGTAACAAAGTCCCCTGTTCGAGTCTAACAAAGTCCCCTTATCGAGTATAACAAAATACCCTTATCGAATATAACAAAGTACCCTTATCGAGTATAACAAAGTCCCCTAATCGAGTATAACAAAGGTCCCTGGTCGAGTATAACAAAGTTCCCTGATCGAGTGTAACAAAAGTCCCCTCATCGAGAATAACAAAGTCCCCTAATCGAGTATAAAAATGTCCCCTGTAAATGATATATATGGACACAAAGTAGTACCTTCAGCTGTATATTATTATATTACTCTTATATTACTCTTATTAATTATGTATAGTAAAGTATTACAGAACATGTATTAATTCTATGTAATATTCTATTTATTGTGCACCATATTATGTATATAAATTATCACATTTATACTTTATGTATTCAGCTTGTGAATGCTGGCATCTGTACAGGCCAGCGCGTAGTAATACATAGATAGAAGTAGTGAAGACCGAGTCCTGGTGGCGTGACCACAGGCTTCTGCGTCCTACTGTGTACATATCTCCCGTACGAGAATAGAACCTACTTTTAAAGACAACAAGTGTTTGTGTATACCCTCAGTAATATAGAACATTCTTTGGGTATCTGGCAATACGCTAGACCCTGGTCCAGTGTAACAAAGTCCCCTGATCGAGTATAACAAAGTCCCCTAATCAAGTATAACAAAGTCCACTGATCGAGTATAACAAAGGCCTCTCATCGAGTATAACAAAGTCCATTCGTCAAATATAGGAAAGTCCACAGATCGAGTATGACAAAGTCCCTGATCAAGTATAAAAAAGTCCCCTGGTCGAGTATAACAAAGTCCCCTAATCGAGTATAACAAAGTCCCCTGGTCAAGTATAGCAAAGTCCCCTCATCGAGTATAACAAAACCCCCTGATCGAGTATAACATATCATCTGATCGAGTATAACAAAGTCCTCTGGTCGAGTATGACATAGGCCCCTGGTCGAGTATAACAAAGTCCCTAGATCGAGTGTAACAAAAGTCCCGTGATCTAGTATAGCAAGTCCCCTGGTCGAGTATAACAAAGCCCCCTCAACGAGTAAAAAAATGTCCCCTGGTCCAGTGTAACAAAGTCCCCTAATTGAGTATAAAAAAGTCCCCTAGTCAATTAAAGCAAGTCCCCTGGTCGAGTATAACAAAGCCCCCTCAACGAGTATAACAAAGGCCACTAATCGAGTATAACAAAGTCCCCTGATCGAGTATAACAAAGTCCCCATGATCGAGTATAACAAAGTCCTCTAGTTGAATAAACAAAGTCCCGTGATCGAGTATAACATATCCCCTGATCGAGTATAACAAAGTCCACTGGTCGCGAATAAAAAAGATCCCTGATCGCGTATAACAAAGTCCCCTGGTCGTGTATAACCAAGTCCCCTCATCGAGTATAACAAAGCCCCCTGATCGAGTATAACGTATCCTCTGATCGAGTATAACAAAGTCTTCTGGTCGAGTATGACAAAGGCCCCTGGTCGAGTATAACAAATTCCCTTGATCGAGTGTAACAAAAGTTTCCTGATCTAGTATAACAAAACTCCCCTGAACGGGTAAAACAAAGTCCCCTTATCAAGTATAAATATGTCCCCTGGTCCAATTTAAGAAAGTCCCCTGATTGAGTATAAAAAATTCCCCTAGTCGATTATAGCAAGTCCCCTGGTCGAGTATAACAAAGCCCCCTCATCGAGTATAACAAAGGCCACTAATCGAGTATAACAAAGTCCCCTGATCGAGTATAACAAAGTCCCCTAGTTGAGTATAACAAAGTCCCTTGATCAAGTATAACATATTCCCTGATTGTGTATAACAAAATCCTCTGGTCGAGTATAAAAAAGTCCCCTGATCGAGTATAACAAAGCCTCCTCATCGAGCATAACAAAGTCCCCTAATCGAGTATAACAAAGCCCCCTACTCGAGTATAACTAAGTCCCCTGGTCGAGTGTAGCAAAGTCCCCTGATCTAGTATAACAAAGCCTCCTGATCGAGTATAACAAAGTCCCCTAATCGTGTATAACAAAGCCCCCTGCTCAATTATAACAAAGTCCCCTGATCGAGTCCAAAAAAGGCCTCTAATCGAGTATAACAAAGTCCCCTTATCTAGTATAACAAAGGCCCCTCATCGAGTATAACAAAGGCCCCTCATCGAGTATAAGAAGGTCCAGATCGAGTATGACAAAGCCGCCTAATCGAGTATAACAATGTCCTCTGGTCGAGTAAAACAGAGTCCCCTGTTCGAGTCTAACAAAGTCCCCTTATCGAGTATAACAAATTCCCCTTATCAAGTATAACAAAGTCCCCTTATCGAGTATAACAAAGTCCCCTAATCGAGTATAACAAAGGCCCTTGGTCGAGTATAACAAAGTTCCCTGATCGAGTGCAAAAAAAGTCCCCTGATCCAGAATAACAAAGTCCCCTAATCGAGCATAAAAATGTCCCCTGGTCCAGTGTAACAAAGTCCCCTTATCGAGTATAACAAAGTCCCCTAAACAAGTATAACAAAGTCCCCTGATCGAGTATAACAAAGTCCCCTGATCGAGTATATAACCGCCCCCATCGAGTTTAGCAGTCCATTGGTCAACATAGAAAGTCCACTGATCGAGTATAAAAGTCCCAGGATCGAGCATAACAATGATGTCCCCGATCTATTATAACACAGTCCCTGGTCGAGAATAAAGGCCCTGATCGAGAATGACAAAAGTCCCCTGATCGAGTATAAATAAAGTCCCCTAATCGAGTATAACAAAGCCCCCAGGACGAGTATAACAAAAGCCCTGGATCGAATCATAACAATGTCCTATGATCGAAAGTATATAACAAAGTCCCCTGGTCCAGTATAACAAAGTCCCTGATCGAGTATATAACATATCCCTTATCGAGTACACAAAAGTTCTTGGCCCAGAATAACAAAGTCCCCAGATCGAGCGTAACAAAGTCCCCTGATCGATTCTAACAAAGTCCCCAGGTCGAGTATAACAAAGGCCCTGATCGAATGAGACAAAGTCCCCTGATCGAGTATAACAAAGTCCCCTGATCGAGTATAACAAAGCCCCCTGGACGAGTATAACAAAGTCCCCTGATCGAGTATTACATATCCCCTGATCGAATATAAGAAAGTCCCTGGTGGAGTATAAGAAAATACCCTGATCGAGTTTCACAAAGGCCCCTAATCGAGAATAACAAAGTCTCCTGATCGCGTATAACAAAATCCCCTGATCGAGTATAACAAAGGCCCCTGGTCGAGTATAACAAAGTCCCCTGATCGAGTGTAACAAAAGTCCCCTGATCAAGTATAACAAAGTCCCCTGATCGAGTATAAAAATGTCCCCTGGTCCAGTGTAACAAAGTCCCCTGAGAGTATAACAAAGTCCCTGATCGAGTATAACAAAGCCCCCTAGACGAGTATAACAAAGTTCCCTCATCGAGTATAACAAAGTCCCCTAATCGAGTATAACAAAGTCCCCTGGTCCAGTATAACAAAGTCCCCTGATCAAGTATAACCTATCCCCTGATAGAGTATAACAACGTCTCCTGGCCCAGTTTAACAAAGTCCCCAGATCGAGCATAACAAAGTCCCTGGTCGAGTATAACAAAGGGCCCTGATCGAGTTAGACAAAGTCCCCTGATCGAGCATAACAAAGACCCTGATCCTAGTATAACAAAGCCCCCTGGACGAGTATAACAAAGTCCCCTGAACCGAGTATAACAAGGTCCCCTAATCGAGTAAAACATATCCCCTGATCGAGTATAAAAAAGTCCCTGGTGGAGTATAACAAAGTCCCCTGGTCGAGTAAAACAAAGTTTTCTAATCGAGTACAAAAAAGGCCCCTGGTTGAGTATAACAAAGTCCTATGATCAAGTATAACAAACTCCCCTAATCGAGTAAAACAAAGTCCCCTGATCGAGTATAACATATCCCCTGATCGAGTATAACAAAGTCCTCTGGTCGAGTATAACAAACACCCCTGAACGAGTATAACAAAGTCCCCTGGTCGCGTATAACAAGGCCCAGTGATCGAGTATAACAAAGGCCTTTCATCGTGTATAGCAAAGTCCATTGGTCAAATATAGGAAAGTCCACTGATCGAGTATGACAAAGTCCCCTGATCAAGTATAAAAAAGTCCCTCGTCGAGTATAACAAAGCCCCCTGATCGAGTATAACAAATTCCCCTGGTCCAGTATAGCAAAGTCCTCTGGTCGAGTATAACAAAGCTCCCTCATCGAGTATAACAAAGTCCCCTAATCGAGTATAACAGAGTCCCCTGATTGAGTATAACAAACTCCCCTGATCGAGTAAAACAAAGTCCTCTGGTTGAGTACAACAAAGTCCCCTGATCGAGTATAACATATCCCCTGATCGAGTATAACAAAGTCCACTGGTCGAGAATAAAAAAGATCCCTGATCGCGTATAACAAAGTCCCCATGTCGTGTATAACCAAGTCCCTTGATCGAGTATAACAAAGGCCCCTCATTGAATATAACAAAGTCCATTGGTCAAGTATAAAAAAGTCCCCTGGTCGAGTATAACAAAGTCCCCTAATCGAGTATAACAAAGCCCTCTGTTCGAGTATAAAAAAGTCCCCTGATCGAGTATAACAAAGCCGCCTTATCGAGTATAACAAAGTCCCCTAGTCGAGTATAACAAAGTCCCTTGTTCGAGTCTAACAAAGTCCCCTTATCGAGGGAGACAAAGTCCCCTGATCGAGTAACAAAGTACCCTGATCGAGTATAACAAAGCCCCCTGGACGAGTATAACAAAGTCCCCTAATCAAGTACAACAAAGTCCCCTGATCGAGTATAACAAAGTCCCCTGATCGAGTATAACATATCCTCTGATCGAGTATAACAAAGTCCTCTGGTCGAGTATGACAAAGTCCCCTAATAGAGTATAACAAAGTCCCCTGGTCGAGTATAACAAAGTCCCCTGATCGAGTATAACAAAGGCCCCTCATCGAGTATAGCAAAGTCCATTGGTCAATTATAGGAAAGTCCACTGATCGAGTATAACAAAGTCCCAGATCGAGCATAACAAAGTCCCCTGATCGATTATAACAAAGTCCCCTGGTCGAGTATAGCAAAGGGCCATGATCGAGTGAAACAAAGTCCCCTGGTCAAGTATAACAAACGCCCTGATCGAGTAAGACAAAGTCCCCTGATCGAATATAACAGAGTCCCCTGATCGAGTATAACAAAGCCCCCTGATCGAGTATAACAAAGACCCCTGATCGTGTATAACAATGTCCCCTGATCGAGTATTACATATCCCCTGATCGAATATAACAAAGTCCTCCGGTCGAGTATAACAAAGTCCCCTGATCGAGTATAACAAAGGCCCCTCATCGAGTATAGCAAAGTCCGTTGGTCAAATATAGTAAAGTCCACTCATCGAGTATAACAAAGTCCCCCGATCGAGTATAACAAAGGCCTCTGGTCGAGTAAGACAAATTTGCCCTGATCAAGTATAAAAAAGTCCCCTGGTCGAGTATAACAAAGTCCCCTAATCGAGTATAACAAAGTCCCCTGGTCGACTATAGCAAAGTCCCCTGGTCGAGTATAATAAAGTCCCCTCATCGAGTATAACAAAGGCCCCGAATTGAGTATAAAAAAGTCTCCTGATCGCATATAACAAAGTCCCCTGATCGAGTATAACAAAGTCCTCTGGTTGAGTATAACAAAGTCCCCTGATCGAGAATAACATATCTCCTGATTGAGTATAACAAAATCCCCTGGTCGAGTATAACAAAGTCCCCTCATCGAGTATAACAAAGGCACCTCATCGAGTGTAACAAAGTCCATTGGTCAAGTATAAAAAAGATCCCTGTTCGAGTATAACAAAGTCCCTTGATCGAGTATAACAATGTCCCCTGGTCGAGTATAACAAAGTCCCCTGATCGAGTATAACAAAGCCTCCTGATCGAGTATAACACAGTCCCCGGATCGAGTATAACAAACTCCCCTGATCGAGTATAACAAAGGCTTTTGATCGAGTATAACAAAGCCCCCTGATCGAGTATAACAAAGTCTCCTGATCGAGTATAACAAAATCCCATTATCGAGTACAACAAAGTCCCCTGGTCGAGTATAACAAAGTCCCCAGTTCGAGTCTATCAAAGTCCACTTATCGAGTATAACAAATTCCCCTTATTGAGTATAACAAAGTTCCCTTATCGAGTATAACAAAGTCCCCTAATCGAGTATAACAAAGGCCCCTGGTCGAGTATAACAAAGTCCCCTGATCGAGTGTAACAAAAGTCCCTTGATCGAGTATAACAAAGTCCCCTGATCGAGTATAAAAATGTCCCCTGGACCAGTGTAACAAAGTTCCTTATCGAGTATAAAAAAGTTCCCTGGCCCAGTATAACAAAGTCCCTAGATCGAGCATACCAAAGTCCCCTGATCGTTTATAACAAAGTTCCCCGGTCGAGTATAGCAAAGGGCCCTGATCGAGTAAGACAAAGTCCCCTGATCGAGTATAACAAAGTCCCCTGATCGAGTATAAAAAAGCCCCTAGACGAGTATAACAAAGTATTCTGGTCGAGTATAACAAAGTCCCCTAATCGAGTATAACAAAGTCCCCTGGTCGACTATAGCAAAGTCCCCTGGTCGAGTATAACAAAACCTCCTCATCGAGTATAACAAACTCCCCTAATCGAGTATAACAAAGTCCCCTAAGCGAGTATAACAAAGTCCCCTGGTCGACTATAGCAAAGTCCCCTGGTCGAGTATAACAAAGGCCCCTCATCGAGTATAACAAAGTCCATTTGTCAAGTATAAAAAAGTTGACTGGTCGAGTATAACAAAGTCCCCTAATCGAGTATAACAAAGTCCCCTTTTCGAGTATAGCAAAGTCCCCTGATGGAGTATAACAAAGCCTCCTGATCGAGTATAACAAAGTCCCCTAATCGAGTATAACAAAGCCCCTGCTCGAGTATAACGAAGTCCCCTGGTCGAGTATAGCAAAGTCCCCTCATCGAGTATAACAAAGCCTCCTGATCGAGTATAACAAAGTCCCCTGATCGAGTATAACAAAGCTCCCTGCTCGAGTATAACAAAGTCCCCTCATCGAGTCCAAAAAAGGCCTCTAATCGAGTATAAAAAAGTCCCCTTATCTAGTATAACAAAGGCCCCTAATCGAGTATAACAAAGGCCCCTCATCGAATATAAGAAAGTCCCCTGATCGAGTATAACAAAGCCGCATTATCGAGTATAACAAAGTCCCGTTGTCGAGTATAACATATCCCCTGATCGAGTATAACAAAGTCCCTGGTGGAGTATAACAAAGTCCCCTGGTCGAGTATAACAAAGTTTTCTAATCGAGCATAACAAAGGCCCCTTGTCGAGTATAATAAAGTCCTCTGATCAAGTATAACAAAGTCCCCTGATCGAGTATAACATAGTCCCCTAATCAGGTATAACAAAGTCCCCTGATCGAGTATAGCAAAGTCCTCTGTTCGAGTATAACATATCCCCTGATCGAGTATAACAAAGTCCTCTGGTCGAATATGACAAAGTCCCCTGATCGAGTACAACAAAGTCCCCTGGTCGGGTATAACAAAGTCCCCTGATTGATATAACAAAGACCCCTCGTTGAGTATAGCAAAGTCCATTGGTCAAATATAGGAAAGTCCACTGATCGAGTATGACAAAGTCTCCTGATCAAGTATAAAAAGTCCCCTTGTCGAGTAAAACAAAACCCCCTCATCAAGTATAACAAAGGCCCCTAATCGAGTATAACAAAGTCCCCTGATTGAGTATAACAAAGTCCCCTGATCGAGTATAAGAAATTCCTCTGGTTGAGTATAACAAAGTCCC
>NW_024728057.1:0-9285 GCF_018991925.1 Homarus americanus
CTGTGATTACTTAAACGTATTTAACGCTCGTTTACGTAACTTTTTGTAGAATAAATGAATGTATATCCGGGGTTCTTCTGTTTCTTTGTCCATCTGATGTTTGCGTCCATGTTGAGGAGAACCACTTAGCAGGGCTCGCATTTTCCCATAATGTGTTACCTCAAGTTCCATAATTTGCACTTAGTGAAGCCACGATATCCCACGTTATGTTGCCCGTCTTACTTCCTTCTGGGTTATGTGTCTTAAGTTGGTGAAAAAATTAAATTAAGGCTGAATTATTGTTAAATGTTAAGGTATTATAGTACTTGTCTGTCGTGTTGTTAATATAACATAGTTTCACCAGCAGTATGTACTCAAGAGCTTATTAACATCGTTGACGAGTCAGAGCCGCAACACTGAACCAATCTATATGAACATTAACACAAAAATAAATTGTTACATTACATCGACTATCAAGACATAACTTACAATACAAATTAATAAATAATTGTACCAGGCAGATAAAAATATTAGTTACAAAAAATTATGAAAATAGTCTTAATGTTCACGCCAGAACTTACCCCATAACAAAAGCCATACAACATTTTCCCAGTTAAGACTTCGTTAAATACAATCTCAAACTCCTCAGAAATTGTGTGTTGGTGGTGTGCCACGTGTGGTGTGTGTGTGTGTGTGTGTGTGTGTGTGTGTGTGTGTGACAGCACCTTTGATTTATACAAATATTCACCCAAATGAATAACACCAAGTAATTCACCATGTTATTCACGACTCTTAGATCACTTGGCTTGCGTCTCTCAAAAGGTCGAGCCAGGGTCAGCTGATTCAGTAAACACAGCTCACATTAATAGGGACCTGCCACACTTTGCCATAAACAGATAAATTGTACCGGGAATTTTCCCCCCACACACTCATCATTGTCACTTTATGTAACTTGCTGACAAAACCCATGACCCTTCAGGCCTTTTACGCCCTTAATGCATGAGTCATAAAGGCAAGCATGAACTCCGCATGCTTCCCAGTTGGGCACTGTAAACGCTTCTGCGCTTCACCTTGCACAGGATGTAAGTGGGTGCCCAATAAACTAGCCCCCTCGTGGGCAATCTGTAATCACTACCACTGTCTCGCGGCCCAGAGTAGTAGTTGGACATATCACTAGACAGGGAAATTCACACTTAACACAAGTGTTATCTCAAGGTCATATTCACAACACTTCCCTGGACAGAATTCATAATTTATTTTCTCATAATACATCTGTGTGTATACCTGCTACTAGATAAACAGAAAATGCCAAGAAGTGTTTACATCAAGCGCTGCCACTTAGGAGTTCCAAGAACTAAATTAAAACAATTAGTGTGTGTGTGTGCATGGTGTGAGTGTGCATGGTGTGTGTGTGTGTGAGTGTGCATGGTGTGTGTGTGTGCATTGTGTGTGTGTGTGTGTGTGTATATGGTGTGTGTTTGTTTGTTTGTATGGTGTGTGCATGGTGTGTGTGTGTGTGTTTGTGTATGTGTGTATGGTGTGTGTATGTGTATGGTGTGTGTATGTATGGTGTGTGTGATCGTGTGTGTGTGTGTATGTGTGTGTATGGTTTGTGCATGTACGGTGTGTGTATGGGTGTGTGTGATTGTGCATGGTGAGTGTGTGACTGTGTATGGGGTGAGTGTGTGTGTGTGTGTGTGTGTTTCCATTGCCATGAGGATATCATACAATTCTTAAAGCACTGGTCACATAGGCGCATTTTTTTTAGCAATTTCTTGCCGGAAAGTTATTTCGAGCAATTTTCGAGAAATTCGAGCAAGTTTTTGAAGCATTTTTATTGACAATCGTGATAGTCAATTTCTTGACTATTTCGAGCAAGATTATCGGTTCAAAACCCAGTTAATACCATATTTAATGACACGAAGCTTATTTATCGAGTATTTACCTTGGCTATATATAACATAGATCAATAACATTATGTATAAAATGCACAAACAGTTTTTTACGACACACTGAGTTTATTATTTGGGTGGTGTTTTGGCGTGTTTGTTTACAAAACACAAGCCCATACAGCCGGTCATTCTCCACACACTAACAACCCTCCCTACTGTAACTACGATAGTTGAACCAGTCTATAATAAACACTCGTTCCTCCTCCTCGCCAGCCACTTACGAGTCCCCAATAGTTTTTCTTCGCTTTCTCTCATTTCTTTTTAATAATAACAATAATACCAAGGATAGCTGCTGCGTCGTCTGCATTGTTGTTGTGATGTTCCGTCTCCCTTCTACTCGCACAGCGGCGTTAACTTTTTTTTCTTGCTGTAGTAACTGAACCAAGAGCCACTCGTGTGACCACATTTTGAAGAAATTACTCGTAATTTCTTGCTCCAAATTAATTGCTCATCAAAGGGATCGTGTGACCGTAACTTAAGTCACCCTTTAAGAAAAACTGTAAATACTGATTCACAAAACTTAAGGATAATTTCTGACTTGGAACCATCGGTGTAATGCAGAAAACAGTTATTGTATTCTAAAACCTACCCAAGAAATCTTTTACCCACTTACGATATAATTCTTTTCTATTCCATCAATAGATGTTATTTTACTTTTTTATAAGTATTTTTATTTTAGTAATTTATAAACTATTTTCTTTATATACTTCATTACCTTTTAGTGTAATGAAGAGAATGAATTACAGAAGGTTTTTATAATTATATTACGAACAATATTTTTCCTCGCAATAAATAAACAATGACGATGATCTTGTTTACAATATGGAGCTTGATGTCTTACTCCATGTTCGTTTATTACATTTTCTGCCATACCCGACTGTTCTTTTCTTTCTTGTGGTGAAGGTTTTTGACAATTGATATATATATAAAGTTGAGTTAAGAATAATGACTCTGATATTATAGCCATTAGGTCCTGAATAATAAGAGGTGTCTAAGTGAACAAATGTATGATGTCTTCAATTACCAGCGTAGTGTGGGGTAACAGTGGGGGTAGAAGCGAAGGGTAGGAGTGAAGGGTGGGAGTAAGGCGTGGGAGTAAGGGTGGGAGTAAGGGGTGGGAGTAAGGGGTAGGAGTAAGGGGTGGGAGTAAGGGGTGGGAGTAAGGGGTGGGAGTAAGGGGTGGGAGTAAGGCGTGGGAGTAAGGGTGGGAGTAAGGGGTGGGAGTAAGGGGTAGGAGTAAGGCGTGGGGAGTAAAGGCGTGGGGGTAAGGCGTGGGGAGTAGGCGTGGGAGTGGGCGTGGGAGTAGGGGTGGGAGTAAGGGTGGGAGTAGGGGTGGGGAGTAAGGGGGGTGGGAGTAAGGCGTGGGAGTAAGGCGTGGGAGTAGGTGTGGGAGTAGGGTGGGAAGTAGGGGTGGGAGTAGGCGTGGGAGTAGGGTGGGTTGGGGGGTGTGAGTAAGGGGTGGGAGTAAGGGTGCAAGGTAAGGGGTGGGAGTGGGGGTGGGGATGAGAGTTGGGAGTGGGCGTGGGGAGTAAAGTTGGGAGTAAAGAGTTAGGGAGTGGGGGTTGCAGTGGGGGTGGGGTAGAGTTGGGAGATAGGTTGGGAGTGGGGTTGGGAGTGGGCGTGGAGTAGGGGTGGGAGTAAGGGGTAGGAGTAAGGGGTGGGAGTAAGGGGTGGCAGTAAGAGGTGGCAGTAAGGGGTAGGAGTAAGGGGTGGGAGCAAGGGGTACGAGTAAGAGGGTGGAAGCAAGGGGTGGAAGCAAGGGGTGGGAGTAAGGGGTATGAGTAAGTGGTAGGAGTAAGTGGTAGGAGTAAGGGGTAGAAGTAAGGGGTAGGAGTAAGGGGTAGAAGTAAGGGGTAGGAGTGACGAGTAAGAATGTGGGACAAGAGGGAGGGGTAGCAGTGGGGGGTAGGGTTAGGTTACAAACTTCTATTTACTTCATCATCTGTATCCTGCTGGTGATGTTCTCTCTTTAAACAATTTGTAAAATAAATAAATAAATGGTCAGGTGTAAATGGTAAGAATTTAACAGAGTAATACTGAGGTATTACAAGAAAGAACTAAAAACTGTCCACTGTGTGTATCAACATTTTATAAAAGTATTTGTGAAGCTGTAAAATACTTAGGTATAAACTTTTAATTCAACTCTGTAATAAAAATAATTGCAATAATGAATCTAAACAAGAAATGAACTGGGTGAAAAAAATCTACAAAATACTAAAAATATAAAAAAGAAGAATTACAGTAAAACCTGAATCATTGTAATAAACATTATTAAACTTTTCGTTGTTATGACCTAAAACAAACAAGGAAGACTCGTCTAGATTTTCGCTCTGTGAATTAACTCCTTGGATCGCTTTTGGGCAAGAGGGAGTTACTCCGACTTATTCCGTGAAAATATTCCCAACTGTCCATAGAATCCGTTACAGTTTCCTTTATAGTAAGTGACTCACAAATGATTAATATTCCCATTCACCAATACTTTATTATATCAGAGAACAGTGCAGAGATAAGCTGGCCAATGAGCGATGGTCAAAGATAATACAGATTTAATACTGGATTGATAAGTACAGCTATAGTGATTTGTTTCATGTTACAGTAATAATAAACTTTATCAAATGTTATAACTACCAAAGTGTTATTTTAGTGATCGATACCCTGCTGCCAGGATTATAACATCGTTTAAAAGTTCAGTAAAAATATCATGCAGATTAAAACCTAACCTAGTGTATCGTAACCTAACTTAGCCTTTCCTAAGCTAACTTAGACTATCCTAAGCTAGCCTAACCTATCCTAATCACACCAAACCTAACCTATCCTAAATTTATATATCATCAACAGATTTATAGATATGTTGGAGAAATAATTATCAAAAGTTTGTTGTCTCTGCAAATGTATTTTTAAAAAAAGAAAATGAAATTAAAACTTTCTAGAGAACTCAATTGTGTCATGAGCGTTGCGGCTTGGTTAGGTTAGGTAACATTAGGTTAGGTTAGATAAGGTAAGGTAAGATTAGGTAAGGTGAGGTAGTGTTAGGGTTAAATACATTTTCCTAATTTTGCATCAAAATAATCACGACTGAAGGTATCGGATAAAAAACCTCTGAATATAATTCTTTTTCTGAGAAAAAAATTTCTTTACCACTTATTTTTTGCCCCACTTTTTTTATTAATGTATAGATATGTACATACCAAGATATGTGAACACGCCTGACGCCAGGACTCTTGTTACCATTCATTGTACCATTTATTCACATGTCTGTATTACTACATATTATTATAGCATGTCTGATGTCTATGCTTATGTCTAATGCCTATGTTCATTTACTATGTCCCGATGTACTATGTCTGTACCGCGCTAGTTGAGTAATTAGAAGACCTCATTTATTGTCCTAGGAATGTCTAGCAACTCCCCTTGCCTGGCTAGCTAATTTCCCTCAGATCGGCCTCGGCCTACCTACGGTCCGGGGTCCCTAGTAACCGCTCCTGTATCGGTTGGCTATCACGCCCAGCCTTGTACCACTTATTGAATATATCTACTGCTCGTGCCCTGGAGTTTCAAGAACCTTGTCTAGGATTACATCCACCACACCACAATTAAGTTTGATGAACTTAGAATAGGTTAGGTATTATTTAACTCTGAGTCATGGGTACTTATTGGATACTTGGCAGAATAACTTGTTATAACTTGGTCCTAACAAAGGCGGAGTCTAAGCAAAAATTTTCACTTGACCTCATATTTGGATTTCATTACTGAAGGATATTTACAGCTATACCACATTAATAAGGTCTATCTGCAAGTTTATTCAGTCATAAAAAAAAATATACCCTAAATGTGGACAATAAAAATCTTCTATTTTGGTACAAATTACTTGAAAAGTTGTAAGAAGACAAAAGCTGCATCTCTTCCATAAAGCGAGAAATAGAACAGCCAAGCCTCTTCTTGTCGTAAAAAAAAACTAATATTGTATTTTAGTATGTTGATGTACAAAACATTTTCTTCATTATTCTATGATAAAACAAGTCTAACAAGCATTATTAAAACATATATTATTAATTTTTTTTCATGCAATCCGGAAATAGCGACTACTATATCCAGGTTGATCGTGTTGAGGTCCTGTAAGTTACAGGCTAGATTACGAGCTCACTTACGGAGTTCGATGCCAAATATTTGTTTTGAGAATCCCGATCGGAGACTGTAAGTCCAGTTACTTGGTAAACAAGTAGATACAGTGAAATAAACTGCTGTACCTAAATATTATGTAACTCAAAATATATTCCCAAAACAGCACGTTTACAGATGAAAATAAAAAAAAAGCATAAATAATACAAACAAAATCAATTAATATGTTTTTTATTACAGTATTTTTAAATATCAGAAGCGTAGGTTCAGCGCTTCTTTTGTGTCTTTTTCCCGGTGAAAATGTAGTCTCCCCATGGCAGGTACTGGTCCTTTTGTACACGGCAGAAAGTGGTAGTTTCCTTCTTCTTCTTGTTGTTTTGGGTCTTGTTGTTTTGGGTCTTAGTGTGTTTTGTGGTCTGCAGTTTGTTAGATCGGGGGCCCTTCTCCTTCATCTGGCAAGGCTTCACCTCCACCTTAGTCACCTTCGATACAGTGCGTCAGAACACCATTGTGATGTACTGACACTAACAGCTCTCTCACTGAGGTCAAATCAAAATTTGACCATACAGAAAGAATTACGGTTTAATAAGGTTGGAATTTAAAGAAATTGACAACAAAATAAAGCTCTGTTTATCACTATAGTAAAGAGGGATGGTGTTTGTAAAGATGATGGATGGTGGTATAATATGTAGTGATGATGGATGGTGTTATATGTAGTGATGAAGGATGGCGTTATATTGTAGTAATGATGGATGGTGTTATATGTAGTGATGATAAGAGGGTAATATATGTAGTGATGATGGATGGTGTTATATATATATATTGATGATGCATGATGTTATATGTAGTGATGATGGTTGGTGTTATATGTAGTGATGCTGGATGGTGTTATATGTAGTGATGATGGATAGAGTTATATGTAGTGATGATGGATGATGTTATATGTAGTGATGATGGGTGGTGTTATATGTAGTGATGTTGAATGGTGTTATATGTAGTGATGATGGATGATATTATATGTAGTGATGATAGGATGGTTCTATATGTAGTGATGATGGATGGTGTTATATGTAGTGATGATGGATGATGTTATATGTAGTGATGATAGGTTGGTTTTATATGTAGTGATGATGGATGGTGTTATATGTAGTGATGATGGATGGAGTTATATGTAGTGATGATTGATGATGTTATATGTAGTGATGATGGTTGGTGTTATATGTAATGATGTCGGATGGTGTTATATGTCGTGATGGATGGTTTTATATGTAGTGATGGTAGATGGTGTTATATGTAGTGATGATGGATCGTGTTATATGTAGTGATGATGGATAGTATTATATGTAGTGATGATGATGGATGGTGTTATAAGTAGTGATGATGGATGTTATATGTAGTGATGAAGGATGGTGTTAGTGAGGATTGTGAAGTGAGATGTAGTGAAGATTGTGAAGTGAGATGTAGTGATGATTGTGAAGTCAGATGTGGTAAAGATTGTGAAGTGAGATGTAGTGAAGATTGTGAAGTGAGATGTAGTGAAGATTGTGAAGTGAGATGTAATGAAGATTGTGAAGTGAGATGTAGTGAAGATTGTGAAGTGAGATGCAGTGAAGATTGTGAAGTGAGATGTAGTGAAGATTGTGAAGTGAGATGTAGTGAAGATTGTGAAGTGAGATGTAGTGAAGATTGTGAAGTGAGATGTAGTGAAGATTGTGAAGTGAGATGTAGTGAAGATTGTGAAGTGAGATGTGGTAAAGATTGTGAAGTGAGATGTGGTGAAGATTGTGAAGTGAGATTTGGTGAAGATTGTGAAGTGAGATGTGGTGAAGATTGTGAAGTGAGATATGGTGAAGATTGTGAAGTGAGATGTAGTGAAGATGTGAAGTGAGATGTAGTGAAGATTGTGAAGTGGGATGTAGTGAAGGTTGTGAAGTGAGATGTAGTGAAGATTGTGTAGTGAGATGTAGTGAAGATTGTGAAGTGAGATGTAGTGAAGATTGTGAAGTGAGATGTAGTGAAGATTGTGAAGTGAGATGTAGTGAAGATTGTGAAGTGAGATGTAGTAAAGATTGTGAAGTGAGATATGGTGAAGATTGTAAAGTGAGATGTAGTGAAAGATTGTGAAGTGAGATGTAGTGAAGATTGTGAAGTGAGATGTATTGAAGATTGTGAAGTGAGATGTAGTGAAGTTTGTGAAGTGGGATGTAGTGAAGATTGTGAAGTGAGATGTAGTGAAGATTGTGAAGTGGGATGTAGTGAAGATTGTGAAGTGAGATGTAGTGAAGATTGTGAAGTGAGATGTAATGAAGATTGTGAAGTGAGATGTAGTGAAGATTGTGAAGTGAGATGTAGTGAAGATTGTGAAGTGAGATGTAGTGAAGATTGTGAAGTGAGATGTAGTGAAGATTGTGAAGTGAGATGTAGTGAAGATTGTGAATTGAGAAGTAGTGAAGATTGTGAAGTGGGATGTAGTGAAGATTGTGAAGTGAGATGTAGTGAAAGATTGTGAAGTGAGATGTAGTGAAGATTGTGAAGTGAGATGTAGTGAAGATTGTGAAGTGAGATGCATAGTGAGTTGAGGATGTGGTGAGATTGTGAGTGGGATGTGGTGAGATTGTGAGTGGGGATGTGGTGAGATTGTGAGTGGATGTGGTGGAAGTTGTGAGGTGGGGATATGGTGAGGAAAGTTGTGAAGTGAGATGTAGTGAAGATGTGAAGTGAGATGTAGTGAAGATTGTGAAGTGAGATGTAGTGAAGGTTGTGAAGTGAGATGTAGTGAAGATTGTGTAGTGGGATGTAGTGAAGATTGTGAAGTGAGATGTAGTGAAGATTGTGAAGTGAGATGTAGTGAAGATTGTGAAGTGAGATGTAGTGAAGATTGTGAAGTGAAATGTAGTGAAGATTGTGAGGTGAGATGTAGTAAAGATTGTGAGGTGAACATAAGAACATAAGAACATAAGAAAGTGGGATACTGCAGGAGGTCGACTGGCCCATACAGGGCAGATCCCTTTCACACCCATCCCAGCACTTCCATGTGCCTATCCAACTTCGTCTTGAAGCTCCCTAGCATCCCCGATCCTACTATGGCACTCGGTAGCCTATTCCACATATCTACAACTCTATTACCAAACCAGTGCTTGCCTATATCCTTTCTGAATCGGAATTTATCTAATTTAAAGCCATTTGTTCTAGTTATTTCGTTATTACTGAGCTTCAGAACATTTTCCATTTTACC
>NW_024728058.1:0-34407 GCF_018991925.1 Homarus americanus
TACAGTACAACCAACACAGTACAGTACAACCAACACAGTACAGTACAACCAACTCAGTAAAGTACAGTACAACCAACTCAGTACAGTACAACCAATCCAGTACAGTACAACCAACACAGTACAGTACAACCACAGAGTACGGTAGAGTACAACCACCACAGTACTGTACAACCACCATAGTACTGTACGACCACACAGTACAGTACAAAAAACAAAGTAAAGTACAACCAACACAGTACAGTACAACCAGTGAGTACAGTACAGTACAACCAACACAGTACAGAACAACCACAGAGTACAGTAGAGTACAACCACCACAGTGCTGTATAACCACACAGTACAGTACAACCAACACAGAACAGCACAGTACAACCAACAGAATACAGTACATCAAACACAGTACAGACTATCCACACAATACAATACAACCACATAGGACATTACAGTACAGAACAACCAATACAGTACAGCACATAACAGTACAACCACACAGTACGGTACAGTACAAACAACACAGTACAGTACAACCACACTGTACAGTACAACCACCACAGTGCTGTATAACCACACAGTACAGTACAACCAACACAGAACAGCACAGTACAACCAACAGAATACAGTACATCAAACACAGTACAGACTATCCACACAATACAATACAACCACATAGGACATTACAGTACAGAACAACCAATACAGTACAGCACATAACAGTACAACCACACAGTACGGTACAGTACAAACAACACAGTACAGTACAACCACACTGTACAGTATAACCAACACAGTACAGTACAACCAACACAGTACAGTATAGCACAACCACACAGTACAGTGTAACCAACACAGTACTGTATAACCAACACAGTATCTACAACCAAGACAGTACAGTACAACTACACAGTACAGTACAATCACGCAGTACAGTACTATACAACCACACAGTACAGCATAACCACAGAGTTCAGTACAACAAACACAGTACAGTACAAATAACACAGTACAGTACAGAACAGTACAACCAACACAGTACAGTACAGAACAGTACAACCAACACAGTACAGTACAACCAACTCAGTACAGTACAACCAACACAGTACAGTACAACCAACTCAGTAAAGTACAGTACAACCAACACATTACAGTACAGTACAACCAACTCAGTAAAGTACAGTACAACCAACTCAGTACAGTACAACCAACTCAGTACAGTACAACCAACACAGTACAGTACAACCACAGAGTACGGTAGAATACAACCACCACAGTACTGTACAACCACCACAGTACTGTACAACCACACGGTACAGTACAACCAACAAAGTACAGTACAACCAACACAGTACAGTACAACTACAGAGTACAGTAGAGTACAACCATCACAGTACTGTGCAACCACCACAGTACTGTATAACCACACAGTACAGTACAACCAACACAGTACAGCACAGTACAACCAACACAGTACAGCACAGTACAACCAACACAGTACAGCACAGTACAACCAACACAGTACAGCACAGTACAACCAACAGAATACAGTACATCAAACACAGTGCAGACTATCCACACAGTCCAATACAACCACATAGGACATTACAGTACAGTACAACCAATACAGTACAGCACATTACAGTACAACCACACAGTACGGTACAGTACAAACAACACAGTACAGTACAACCACACTGTACAGTATAACCAACACAGTACAGTACAACCAACACAGTACAGTATAGTACAACCACACAGTACAGTGTAACCAACAGAGTACTGTATAACCAACACAGTATGTACAACCAAGACAGTACAGTACAACTACACAGTACAGTACAACCACACAGTACAGCATAACCACAGAGTTCAGTACAACAAACACAGTACAGTACAAACAACACAGTACAGTACAGAACAGTACAACCAACATAGTACAGTACAGAACAGTACAACCAACACAGTACAGTACAACTACACAGTACAGTACAACCAACATAGTATAGTACGACCACACGGTGCAGTACAACCAATACAGTACAGCACAGTACAGTACAGTACTGTAAAGAACAACCAAAACAAGGCAGTACAACCAACAGAGTACAGTGCAACCAATACAGTAGAGTACAGTACAATCAACACAATACTGTACAACCACACAGTACAGTAAAGTACAATACAGTAAAGTAAAACCAACACAGTTTAGTATAACGACACAGTACTGTTCAACCACACAGTACAGTACAACCACCCAGTGCAGTACAACCAATACAGTACAATACATTACAGTACAACCAATACAGTATTGTACAGTACACCCACTCAGGACAGTACAACCAAACAGTACAGTACAATACATTTCAATCAACACAGTACAGTACAACCGCACATAACGGAACAGTTCAGTACAACCAACACAGTACTGTACAACCACACAGTACAGTACAACCAACACAGCACTGTACAACCAGCACAGTACAGTATAATCACACAGTATAGTAAATCCACACAGTACGGTACAGTACAGTACAACCAAATCAGTACAGTACAACCAATTCAGTACAGTACAACCACAAAGTACAGTACAACCAACACAGTATAGTATAATCACACAGTACAGTAAATCCGTACAGTACAGTACAGTACAACCAAACAGTCCACTACAACACATAGTACAGTATAACCACACAGTACTGTACAACACATAGTACAGTACAATCACATAGTGTAGTACAATACTTTACAGTACAACCAATACAGTAATGTACAGTACACCCACCTCAGGACAGTACTACCTAACAGTACAGTACAATACAGTTCAATCAACACAGCACAGTACAACCACACACAACAGTACAGTTTAGTACAACCACACAGTACAGTACACCACATAGTACAGTACAACCTCAGAATACAGTACAGCTCAGTACAACCAACTTAGTACTTTACAACCAACACAGTACAGTACAACCAACACAGTACAGTACAACCACACAGTACAGTAAAACCACACACAACAGTACAGTTCAGTACAACCAAAACAGTACTGTACCACCACACAGTACAGTACAACCAACACAGTAGAGTACAACCACACAGTACAGTACAACCAACACAGTACAGAACAACCACACAGTACAGTACAACCACACAACCAACACGGTACAGTTCAAATTACAACCAAAAACACGACTGTACCACCACAAGTACCACACCAGTACAATTACAACCAACACAGTACAGTACAAACCACACAGTACCACGCAAAAACACCAGTACACGATGCAATTACAACCAGCACACTACGGTATAATTACAACCACACAGTACAGTACGGTACAACCACACGGTACAGTACAGAGGGTACAACCAGCACAGTACAACCACACATTACGGTACAACCAACACATTTCAGTATAGTACAACCACACAGTATAGTACAGTACAACCACACAGTATAGTTCAGTACAACCACATAGTACAGTAAAACCAACACAGTACAGTACAACCAACACAGTACAGTATAGTACAACCACAGAGTACAGTACAACCACACAGAACAGCACAGTACAACCAACACAGTGCAGTACAACCAACACAGTACAGTACATCCAACACAGTACAGTACATGACAACTACACAGTACAGTACAGTACAGCACAGTACAGTACATTACAACCACACAGTACAGTACAGCACAACCAACACAGTACAGTACAATACAACCTACACAGTACAATATAGTACAACCATACAGTATAGTACAGTACAACCACAGAGTACGGTACAACCAACACAGTATAGTACAGTACAACCACACAGTACAGTACAGTTCAACCACACAGTACAGTAGAACCACACAGTACAGTACAACCAACACAGTACAATACAGTACAGTACAACCACGCAGTACAGTACAACCAACACAGTACAGTACAACCAACACAGTACAGTATAGTACAACCACACAGTACAGTACAGTACCACACAGTACAGTACAGTACAACCACACAGTACAGTACAACCACACAGTACAGTACAGTACAACCACACAGTATAGTACAGTACAACCACACAGCACAGTAAAGTACGACCACAAAGTACAGTACAACCACACAGTACCGTACAGTACAACCACACAGTAAAGTACAACCACAAAGAACAGTTCAACCACACAGTACAGTACAACCAACACAGTACAATACAGTGTAGTAAAACCAATACAGTACAGCACAGTACAACCACACAGTACACTACAACCACACAGTACAGTACGACCAAACAACACAGTACAGTACAGTGCACTACAACCAATACAGTACAGCACAGTACAACCACACAGTACAGTACATCCAACACAGTGCAGTACAACCATCACTGTACTGAACAACCAACACAGTCCAGTACAACCAACACAGTACAACACAGTACAGTACAACCACACATTACACTACATCGTCACAGTACAGTAGAGTAAAATCAACATAGTACAGTACAACCACACATTACAGTAAAGTATAGTACACTACAGTATAACCAACATAGTACTGAACAATCAACACAGTACAGTATAGTACAGCCACCACAGTACAGTAAAACCTCACTGTCTAGTACAACCAATACAGTACAGTATAACCACACAGTACATTACAACCAACAGAGTATTGTACAACCAACTCAGTGCAGTACAGTACAACCAACACAATACAGTACAACCACACAGTACAGTGCAACCACACAGTACAGTGATAACAACACAGTACTGTACAATCGACAAAGTACAGTACACTACAACCGCCACAGTACTGTACAACCATCACAGTACAGTACATCCAACACAGTACAGTGTATACACACAGTACAATACAACCACATAGTACTTACAATACAGTACAACCAACACAGTACAGTACAACCACACAGTACAGTATATCCAACACAGTACAGTACAATACATCCAATAGAGTACAGTACAACCACACAGTACACAACAACTAACACAGTAGAGTACAGTATAGTACAACCGACACAGTACAGTACAACTAATGTTTCCAGATACGGCACATTTATCAGGAATTGTCACAGATTGAGCCCCCCCCCCCCCGTCCCTCCCCGGGACGCTGAAAATTTGTATTTAATGCGCGGTGAAGGACGAATTTTCGACTCAGAGTGGGTTGATTTGTTATAATTAGATTTTGGTCTTCGTGTCCTTCGCAAATTTGACAATGTGTCTCGATATATTTTCATCAATGTCGGATAGAGTCTTGTGGTACTCCACTAAAAACTTTTTCCATTCAGTATGTACTCTGTTTATGATCACTCTCTCTTGCCTGTCTTCAAGCCAGTTGTTATTCTACACCAAAATTTTGCCTGCGATACCATATGCCTGGATCTCTTAGACTATTCGCGCATGTGGGACTTTTTCATACATCTTGGAGAAATCCATTTACAACACATCCACTGGTGAGCCTTAGTCCACAGATTCTGTTACCATTCCAAGGAACGTGAGTATGTTTACCAACTGGATTTTCTTTCCATGAAACTTTGTTGTGGTGCTTTGAATGCTTCAGAATGTTTTCAAAGAGTTGGCATATATTTGATGTTAGGCTGATCAGCCTGTAGTTTTCTATTGGACTTTTTCTACCCTTCTTGTATACTGGGGTGACTTTGGGTAATTTCCAGTCCCTAGACCTTGATCTAAGCATTTCCTGACATTTCAACTTCGTATAAGATCTGGGTATAAATTACAGTAAGTCCCATGTGTTGGACTGTATCATAAAGGTTATATGACGTAGATATATACTACAGGCACAGTAATTTCCATGTGATGCCTGGCTACCAACGGGTCACTTCCTGTATGGAGAGTTGCAGCGACACCTTACTGTTGAAATCCACCAAAACATGTTGTCAATAAATATTATAATATGCATCAGTTTCAAAGGTGCGGTCACTCCAGACTGGTCATGCAAGGTTACTAATAATGTTTCTTTTTCATTGAAGTAGAGGGTGTTAGAGAAAATAAGTGTCGCTATTTGAAGCGTCACAATTATTATGCAATGGCTGTATTTCATGAGTAGTTTAGGACGTGAAGTGTTCGTAGGAAAAGTTTGTGGTAATTAGATGGTGTATTGATGCAGGACCCAGGCGTTCTCTCTCTCTCTCTCTCTCTCTCTCTCTCTCTCTCTCTCTCTCTCTCTCTCTCTCTGTGGGTATACCCAAGTTAACATACCTAGTGACAATTGAAATCAATACAGGTCATTAAAACACACCTTTAATTAAGTTCCGAGATTATATTATTTTAAGAGTTATAGTTCCAATCTTGTAAAAAGTGTAACATTCTGTATACTGGTAAAGACACATTAACCTGATACCTACGTTTATATAGTTCGCAGGGTTACTTAACAACAGAAAGGTCATTAAAGGTCACTGCAAGACGTAGAGGTCCATAAAGATCATAGAGGTCACTGGGGTAGTAGAGGTCATTGATGGTCGTAGAGGTCACTGAAAGTCATAGAAGTCACTGGTGATCATACAGGTCACTGGGGTCATAAAGGTCACTGAAGGTCGTATAGGTCACTGAAGGTCGTCGAGGTCACTGAAGCTCATAGAGGTCACTGGGGTTATAGAGGTCACTTAAAGACGTAGAAGTCACTGATGGATCATAGAGGTCACTGGAGATCATAGAGGTTACTGGAGGCCGTAGAGATCTTTGAAGGTCATTTAGGTCTTCGGGGCTATAGAGGTCACTGCAGGTCATAGAGGTCACTGGATGTCGTAAAAAACTGGAGGTCGTAGAGGTCACTGTAGGTCGTAGAGGTCACTGGATACTGTACAGGTCGCTAGGGGTCATAGAGACTACTGAAGGTCGTAGAGGACACTGGGGGTCATAGAGGTCACTGGTGGTCATAGAGGTCACTGAAAGTTGTAGAGGCCACTGGAGGTCATAGAGGTCACTGAAGTTGTAGAGGTCACTGAAGGTCGTAGAGGTCACTGAAGGTCGTAAAGGTCACTGAAGGTCATAGAGTTCACTAGAGGTCATAGAGGTCATAGAGGTCACTGGGGGTCATAGAGGTCACTGAAGGTCATCGAAATCACTGAAGGGTAGTGTGGTCTTTAGGTCACAGAGGTCACTGTAGCTCATAGAGGTCATTGAATCTCGTAGAGGTCACTGAGGTTCAAAGAGGTCACTGGGGTCGTACAGGTCAATGGGGTTCATAGAGTTTACTAGGGGTCATACACTTCACTCGGGGTCATAGAGGTCACTTAAGGTCGTAGAGGTCACTGGAGGCCATAGGTTACTTGAGGTCATAGAGGTCTCTGAAGGTCATTGAGGTCTTTGGAGTCAGAGGTCACTGAAAGTCGTAGAGGTTACTGAAGGTCGTAGAGGTCGTAGAGGTCACTTGAGGACATAGAGGTCTCTGGGGGTCACTGAGGTCTTTGGAATCATAGAGGTCACTGAAGGTCCTAGAGGTCACTGGATGTCGTAGAATTCACTGGAGGTCGTAGAGGTCACTGAAGGTCGGAGAAGTCAATGAAGGGCGTAGAGGTCACTGTAGGTCATAGAGGTCACTGGAGAGCATAGAGTCACTGGATATCATAGAGGTCACTGTAGGTCATAGAGGTCACTGGAGGTTGGAGACAGCATGAGGTAGGAGGAGTTTGCTGTGGCCTCCAGTGATGTGAAAGGTCATTTCCTCCTCTGTGGAATAATAAGTGAAATTAATAATTTATCTAAGCAACGTTTGTTTATTATTATTATTATTATTATTATTATTATTATTATTATTATTATTATTATTATTATTATTATTATTATTATTATTATTATTATTATTATTATTATTATTACTATTACTATTACTACTACTACTACTACTACTACTACTACTACTACAACGTGGCCTCCAGCCTCCCCCAATAGCCACACCTTCGCCACCATTTATTTACCTTAATATTAAATATCCTAATACATAAGAAACTATCCTATCTGTGTTAAATTAGTTGAGCCGCAGATCTATGCGGCATTCAGTGACTGTAGCCTCATAGTCGATATCTGCAGCAGTTGTCGGAGTAGGGGCAGAAGCTCTCGTTCCCCTGAGGCAGAGCAAAGCCGACCGAAGGAGAGAGAAGGACAGTCGACATCTCATCCAGGCTGTGACATAACTTCTGGGCTGCTGCTTCTGTTCGGAGATCAGCTCCGCGAGTCTGGCGTAGAAACATCTTGCACTTGGGCCCATCCCACCAGAGGTTGTGAACACTAGAGGAGTGAAGCTGCCTTGATCAACATTTTGAATTCTCTCCCCATATGCCCTTCTCTTGTCGTTCTCGTTCCTCCTATGCGCAGCTACTACTACTACTACTACTACTACTACTACTACTACTACTACTACTACTACTTTTTTTTTTTTTTTTTTTTTTTTTTTTTTTTTTTTTTTTTTTTGAAACGTGGCCTCCAGCCTCCCCCAATAGCCACACCTTCGCCACCATTTATTTACCTTAATATTAAATATCCTAATACATAAGAAACTATCCTATCTGTGTTAAATTAGTTGAGCCGCAGATCCATGCGGCATTCAGTGACTGTAGCCTCATAGTCGGTATCTGCAGCAGTTGTCGGAGTAGGGGCAGAAGCTCTCGTTCCCCTGAGGCAGAGCAAAGCCGACCGAAGCAGAGAGAAGGACAGTCGACATCTCATCCAGGCTGTGACATAACTTCTGGGCTGCTGCTTCTGTTCGGAGATCAGCTCCGCGAGTCTGGCGTAGAAACATCTTGCACTTGGGCCCATCCCACCAGAGGTTGTGAACACTAGAGGAGTGAAGCTGCCTTGATCCACACATTTTGAATTCTCTCCCCATATGCCCTTCTCTTGTCGTTCTCGTTCCTCCTACGCAGCATCGAGGCTGATTTACGGTGACAAACGCCATGGGATCAAAAATCCTGATGTCGAAGCTGCTTCTGTCCCGGCGTCCAGAATCCTCGAGCACTGACGTCCACACGGGCTTCGTTAGATGTGTTTGAAGTCCTGTGTTGGAAGATCTCGCCATCCAGTGGAAGGAGGGTCGGTTCTACCATGACGTCCCGGCAGATTTCCTTCAACATATTTGCTGTGAGATCCCTTACCTCGTCATGCCTCATGCATATGAAGCCCCCCTTCTTGCAAACCATGGCGTGATCGCCATCATAGGAATAGCCACACACGCATTGGGAGGGCAAACCATCTACTGGCCAACCGTACCTTAGAGCAATGGCATCTGTAACTTCTTGTTTGTTAAGGCTGAAACCATTTGCCCTTATCGGTAACGTAGTTAACCAGTTCGAGGCGCCCACCTCCTGCGCTATAGCTACTTTTTGTCAAATTTTCTGAAACCAGCAGCAATAGTTGCTGCAACATGTCATTTTGGCAGTGCTGCCGATCTGTTGTAATGGACCTACGGATCTTATTAACTTCGCTGGTGTCCATTTCCCCTGTTGCATTCTGGGCTATTATGTGGTCAGTGAGGGCTGCCGTGAGCTTAAGTGAATTTTGATGTTCAGAGTCAGCAATCTCCTCTGGATTAGTTAGTCCCATCCCTCCCAGTCTTGGTGGAAGTGCAAGAAGTGTTCTTTCTACTAGGGTTAAGTCGTGGTGTTTCACTAGTTTGGGAATGAACTTGACACTGATTGCTTCTTCCAAAGGGTGGAGGAGGGGTCGGATCTCAGGGATGGTACGCATCAGGTAGTTCCAACGATGCTTGACTCCATGTGTGATTGCTGCAAAGGCCGCATGTGGCTCTGTGTTAGCAATCTCCGATAGAGCATGGATTTCGCTAACCCACTCATTCACCTTTCCCCCTACGTACTGGGTCTTGAAGTCCGTAGTGCCAATTACTGCGCCTAGATGTCTTTGGCCGTCCTTAGTTATTTGACCTCACTTTCGCCGAAAACCTCCACAGCCCGATCATAATGATCTGGCTTCACGATGAGGAAGGATTTGCTGGCGTTAGGGTGGTACCCTATATGTGGACCTCGCGATGTTACCAGGTCCCACCACTTTTTGATGTCCTCCACTTTTCCTGCTCCTGTGAGGTCATCAGCATATGCCACTTGTTTGACCCCAGTTGTTTCATACTTTATTTCTTGTTGGAGCACTGATAGGCCTATTGCATACATTGCCATTGCAACGGGGTCCCCCTGTGTTGTTCCCTCGGTCGACTGTAGGATGGTATCACCTCGTAGAGCCTTGTTGTTTACTATGTAGAGGTCTGAAGGATTCCTATACGAATTTTCAACATACATCGCAAAGCTAGGACACTTGATCTTGATGTTGTGCAGTGCAGCCTTGCGGTTAAGTATGTTGAATGCGTTTGAAGCATCCACCAGGAGAACGGCCTCACAATCACGCTGCTCAAATATCAATCTCATGGCGTGAATGGCCGCCTCCCCACCAGCCTGGTGGCCAGCACACACTTGTAGGTTCCCTGCTGCTGCCCTGACATCGTCCTTTACCACCTCCATTATGCACTTTCCGATGATCCGCCTCAGCACTTCCCCCACCCCTATAGGTCTACATCCTGGTTTCTTTTCCAGAGGAATAAGGCGGCAGGCCGTCAGGGCCTGGAGGTGATGGCAGCAAGAGGATGCAAGCTTTCTTGCAAGGGCGGCAATGGCAGTGCAGAGATCGCTTGCTACAGGGCCAAACTTGTTTGTGCTGAGGATGACTCTCCAACCGTTTGCATCCAGACCTGAAGGGCCGGCTCCTCCTCGAGTCTTCAGTGCCTTTTTCCACACCATCTCTCCTGTTATTTTCTCGAACAGGACAACATTTGGTGGGATATAGTCACCATGGAGCCTGATGCCTTCATCTTCACTTGCAGGGGGATGTTTCTCTTTCAATAGTTTTAATGTCGCACTGTTTATTGGCATCACTCCACCGGAGGATTCATGTGTTAGAGATCTTACCGCGAGAGACACTTTTCCCACACGCATTTTGTTTCCAAATTTTCTTGCCACGTCATCGGTGTTTTGCTTTCCGTCACCCGTAGATTTTAGTCTCTCCTGCAGTGTTCTTGCTTCACATAGGAGATCATCTAGGGCCCCAGTCCGCCACATTGTCGACCTTCTCTTCATTGCTGCCACATTTTCTTTATGCTTAGCCTTTGTGTGTGTCCTCTGACAAAATAGATGTGGTATTATTGCCAGTATTTGAAGAGCTATGGGGGCGAGGAAGCGGTCCTGAGTGTAATCAGTCATGAGAAAAGTCATCTCCCGAATCATTTCTTTGGTGGCCGCACACTTGGGTGGTTCAAATAAGTTAGCGGGCGACCACTTGACAATTTCTGAGTAGGTTTCTTTGACCCATACGCCTGCATTTTCCATCGACATGCCTTTCCACTGAGGCGGCAGTCTCTCATTCTCGTCCTGGACACCTGCTACTGAGGGAGCAGCATTTATTAGTACTACATTTTCGGGTTGAGTAGACTCACTGCTATCATTTGAGATATCATCGGGTGGTTGGGTCCCGGCGATATCCACTGTGGCCGCCTGTGTCGGCTCCCTGCCACGTGGGTTCCGACACTGGTCTAGCTTCCTGCAATCCACACATGATCGATTGTTTCTCGCACAAAAACAATTTGTGCAGTTTTGGTTCGGGCTAGCACAGACGCAGCAAAGACTGTTGCCAGGAATAGTGACCAGCAACTTGGGCGACAGATATTTCCGCCTCCGACCTCTGCTATTGGGCCCATACGGACGAAGGAACTAGATCTTATGCGTATGAGGCACTGGGGTGACAGCCTGGCCTTCGGTGTCCGAGTAGTAAGGGCATACGCGCGCGTGTGGTTGTGTCGGGCACCCGCCATGTGGGCGATAATCCACACATGAGAATAATCCACTGGGAGCAAGAATTGTCACACCTAACACTTGATTATGTCACTTTGGTAGAGATAGCCACCATTTCTATGGTCTCGCTGATGTAACATTAGTTATATATACTCACTGGGTCGGCCGACACTACATGGAGTGGCCGGTACTTGAGGCACTTGGCCCCATAGGGGCGAGAGTCGCGATGCCACCCTTGCTAGGGTAGGCCTTTCGACACACTGGCACTGACACTTGGCAACTCCAGCCACCCACCATTCAAACACTCACAGGCTTACTTGAAGATCGCCGGTGAACACGAGCAATATTTGCGTTTAATGTCGTAAGGAATGAGACGAGCCGTCGGCGATGATGCTCAAGGTGACATCCAACGTTCATCGACACACTGTGAAATTCTCGCTCCCACAAACTACTACTACTACTACTACTACTACTACTACTACTACTACTACTACTACTACTACTACTACTACTTTTTTTTTATAAACGTGGCCTCCAGCCTCCCCCAATAGCCACACCTTCGCCACCATTTATTTACCTTAATATTAAATATCCTAATACATAAGAAGCTATCCTATCTGTGTTAAATTAGTTGAGCCGCAGATCCATGCGGCATTCAGTGACTGTAGCCTCATAGTCGATATCTGCAGCAGTTGTCGGAGTAGGGGCAGAAGCTCTCGTTCCCCTGAGGCAGAGCAAAGCCGACCGAAGGAGAGAGAAGGACAGTCGACATCTCATCCAGGCTGTGACATAACTTTTGGGCTGCTGCTTCTGTTCGGAGATCAGCTCCGCGAGTCTGGCGTAGAAACATCTTGCACTTGGGCCCATCCCACCAGAGGTTGTGAACACTAGAGGAGTGAAGCTGCCTTGATCAACATTTTGAATTCTCTCCCCATATGCCCTTCTCTTGTCGTTCTCGTTCCTCCTATGCGCAGCATCGAGAGCTAGGTTACGGTGACAAACGGCCATGGAATAAAAAATCCTGATGTCGAAGAAAGCTCGCTGTCCCCGCGTCCAGAACCCTCGAGCACTGACGTTCACACGGGCTTCGGTAGATGTGTTTGAGGTCCTGTGTTGGAGGATCTCTCCATCCAGTGGAAGGAGGGTCGGTTCTACCATGACGTCCCGGCAGATTTCCTTCAACATATTTGCTGTGAGATCCCTTACCTCGTCATGCCTCATGCATATGAAGCCCCCCTTCTTGCAAACCATGGCGTGATCGCCATCATAGGAATAGCCACACACGCATTGGGAGGGCAAACCATCTACTGGCCAACCGTACCTTAGAGCAATGGCATCTGTAAATTCTTGTTTGTTAAGGCTGAAACCATTTGCCCTTATCGGTAACGTAGTTAACCAGTTCGAGGCGCCCACCTCCTGCGCTATAGCTACTTTTTTTGTCAAATTTTCTGGAACCTGCAGCAATAGTTGCTGCAACATGTCATTTTGGCAGTGCTGCCGATCTGTTGTAATGGACCTACGGATCTTATTAACTTCGCTGGTGTCCACTTCCCCTGTTGCATTCTGGGCTATTATGTGGTCAGTGAGGGCTGCCGTGAGCTTAAGTGAATTTTGATGTTCAGAGTCAGCAATCTCCTCTGGATTAGTTAGTCCCATCCCTCCCAGTCTTGGTGGAAGTGCAAGAAGTGTTCTTTCTACTGGGGTTAAGTCGTGGTGTTTCACTAGTTGGTGTTTCACTAGTTTGGGAATGAACTTGACACTGATTGCTTCTTCCAAAGGGTGGAGGAGGGGTCGGATCTCAGGGATGGTACGCATCAGGTAGTTCCAACGATGCTTGACTCCATGTGTGAATGCTGCAAAGGCCGCATGTGGCTCTGTGTTAGCAATCTCCGATAGAGCATGGATTTCGCTAACCCACTCATTCACCTTTCCCCCTACGTACTGGGTCTTGAAGTCCGTAGTGCCAATTACTGCGCCTAGATGTCTTTGGCCGTCCTTAGTTATTTTGACCTCACTTTCGCCGAAAACCTCCACAGCCCGATCATAATGATCTGGCTTCACGATGAGGAAGGATTTGCTGGCGTTTGGGTGGTACCCTATTTGTGGACCTCGCGATGTTACCAGGTCCCACCACTTTTTGATGTCCTCCACTTTTCCTGCTCCTGTGAGGTCATCAGCATATGCCACTTGTTTGACCCCAGTTGTTTCATACTTTATTTCTTGTTGGAGCACTGATAGGCCTATTGCATACATTGCCATTGCAACGGGGTCCCCCTGTGTTGTTCCCTCGGTCGACTGTAGGATGGTATCACCTCGTAGAGCCTTGTTGTTTACTATGTAGAGGTCTGAAGGATTCCTATACGAATTTTCAACATACATCGCAAAGCTAGGACACTTGATCTTGATGTTGTGCAGTGCCGCCTTGCGGTTAAGTATGTTGAATGCGTTTGAAGCATCCACCAGGAGAACGGCCTCACAATCACGCTGCTCAAATATCAATCTCATGGCGTGAATGGTTGCCTCCCCACCAGCCTGGTGGCCAGCACACACTTGTAGGTTCCCTGCTGCTGCCCTGACATCATCCTTTACCACCTCCATTATACACTTTCCGATGATCCGCCTCAGCACTTCCCCCACCCCTATAGGTCTACATCCTGGTTTCTTTTCCAGAGGAATAAGGCGGCAGGCCGTCAGAGCCTGGAGGTGATGGCAGCAAGAGGATGCAAGCTTTCTTGCAAGGGTGGTAATGGCAGTGCAGAGATCGCTTGCTACAGGGCCAAACTTGTTTGTGCTGAGGATGACTCTCCAACCGTTTGCATCCAGACGTGAGGGGCCGGCTCCTCCTCGAGTCTTCAGTGCCTTTTTCCACACCATCTCTCCTGTTATTTACTCGAACAGGACAGCATTTGGTGGGATATAGGCACCCTGGAGCCTGATGCCTTCATCTTCGCTTGCAGGGGGATGTTTCTCTTTCAATAGTTTTAATGTCGCTCTGTTTATTGGCATCACTCCACCGGAGGATTCATGTGTGAGAGATCTTACCGCGAGAGACACTTTTCCCACACGCATTTTGTTTCCAAATTTTCTTGCCACGTCATCGGTGTTTTGCTTTCCGTCACCCGTAGATTTTAGTCTCTCCTGCAGTGTTCTTGCTTCACATAGGAGATCATCTAGGGCCCCAGTCTGCCACATTGTCAACCTTCTCTTCATTGCTGCCACATTTTCTTTGTGCTTAGCCTTTGTGTGTGTCCTCTGACAAAATAGATGTGGTATTATTGCCAGTATTTGAAGAGCTAGGGGGGCGAGGAAGCGGTCCTGAGTGTAATCAGTCATGAAGTGAGTCATCTCCCGAATCATTTCTTTGGTGGCCGCACACTTGGGTGGTTCAAATAAGTTAGCGGGCGACCACTTGACAATTTCTGAGTAGGTTTCTTTGACCCATACGCCTGCATTTTCCATCGACATGCCATTCCACTGAGGCGGCTGTCTCTCATTCTCCTCGTGGACACCTGCTACTGAGGGAGCAGCATTTATTAGTACTACATTATCGGGTTGAGTAGACTCACTGCTATCATTTCGGATATCATCGGGTAGTTGGGTCCCGGCGATATCCACTGTGGCCGCCTGTGTCGGCTCCCTGCGACGTGGGTTCCGACACTGGTCTAGCTTCCTGCAATCCACACATGGTCGGTTGTTTCTCGCACAAACACAATTTGTGCAGTTTTGGTTCGGGCTAGCACAGACGCAGCAAGGAATGTTACCAGGCATAGTGACCAGCACCTTGGGCGACGGTAACGTCCGCCTCCGGACATCTGATTTAGTCCCAGGCACAAGATTATACTGGTTCTTATGAGGGAAGGGCGGAGAGGTGACAGGCTGGACTGCTGTGTCCAGGTAGTAGGGGCATACGTGCGCGCGTGGGTGTGTAGGCTACCCCCCCTAATAGCGACCATCCATACATCAGAATGATACACTATGGACAAGAGTTTGTCACACCAGGCACTAGTTTATATTTCCTTGGCACAAATAACCACTATTTATATGGTCTCGCTGGTGTAATATCAGTTATGTATACTCACTAGGTTCGTCGAGACCCTACATTAAGAGTCCGTTACTATGGTGGGGGGGGGGTGGGGGCGACCGCATGGGCAGCACTCTCGGCCCCATAGGGGCGATAGTCTCGGGACCACCCCTGTCACAGTAGGCCTAACGACACTGACCTTGGCGCCGAGCCTTCTCATTATCCTACCACTGACCCAGCACAGGTCACCACTCACTTGGTGAACGCCGGTGAACACACGGAATATTTACAATTTATGCCGTAAGGGATGAGAAGAAACCTTGGGTGGCAATGCTTAGGGTGACATCCGATATTCACGGACACATTGTCAAATTCCCGCTCCCACACAACGAGTATGTCCCCACCAATAACACTTTAGATCAGGAGGGACGGTCCACGACACCCACGCCGCGCTGGCCGCCTACTACTACTACTACTACTACTACTACTTTTTTTTTTTTTTTTTTTTTTTAACGTGGCCTCCAGCCTCCCCCAATAGCCACACCTTCGCCACCATTTATTTACCTTAATATTAACTATCCTAATACATAAGAAGCTATCCTATCTGTGTTAAATTAGTTGAGCCGCAGATCTATGCGGCATTCAGTGACTGTAGCCTCATAGTCAATATCTGCAGCAGTTGTCGGAGTAGGGGCAGAAGCTCTCGTTCCCCTGAGGCAGAGCAAAGCCGACCGAAGGAGAGAGAAGGACAGTCGACATCTCATCCAGGCTGTAACATAACTTCTGGGCTGCTGCTTCTGTTCGGAGATCAGCTCCGCGAGTCTGGCGTAGAAACATCTTGCACTTGGGCCCATCCCACCAGAGGTTGTGAACACTAGCGGAGTGAAGCTGCCTTGATCGACATTTTGAATTCTCTCCCCATATGCCCTTCTCTTGTCGTTCTCGTTCCTCCTATGTGCAGCATCGAGAGCTAGGTTACGGTGACAAACGGCCATGGGATCAAAAATCCTGATGTCGAAGAAGCTCGCTGTCCCCGCGTCCAGAATCCTCGAGTACTGACGTCCACGGGCTTCGTTAGATGTGTTTGAAGTCCTGTGTTGGAAGATCTCGCCATCCAGTGGAAGGAGGGTCGGTTCTACCATGACGTCCCGGCAGATTTCCTTCAACATATTTGCTGTGAGATCCCTTACCTCGTCATGCCTCATGCATATGAAGCCCCCCTTCTTGCAGACCATGGCGTGATCGCCATCATAGGGAGAGCCACACACGCATTGGGAGGGCAAACCATCTACTGGCCAACCGTACCTTAGAGCAATGGCATCTGTAAATTCTTGTTTGTTAAGGCTGAAACCATTTGCCCTTATCGGTAACGTAGTTAACCAGTTCGAGGCGCCCACCTCCTGCGCTATAGCTACTTTTTTTTCTACTACTACTACTACTACTACTACTACTACTACTACTTTTTTTTTTTAAACGTGGCCTCCAGCCTCCCCCAATAGCCACACCTTCGCCACCATTTATTTACCTTAATATTAAATATCCTAATACATAAGAAGCTATCCTATCTGTGTTAAATTAGTTGAGCCGCAGATCCATGCGGCATTCAGTGACTGTAGCCTCATAGTCAATATCTGCAGCAGTTGTCGGAGTAGGGGCAGAAGCTCTCGTTCCCCTGAGGCAGAGCAAAGCCGACCGAAGGAGAGAGAAGGACAGTCGACATCTCATCCAGGCTGTGACATAACTTCTGGGCTGCTGCTTCTGTTCGGAGATCAGCTCCGCGAGTCTGGCGTAGAAACATCTTGCACTTGGGCCCATCCCACCAGAGGTTGTGAACACTAGAGGAGTGAAGCTGCCTTGATCAACATTTTGAATTCTCTCCCCATATGCCCTTCTCTTGTCGTTCTCGTTCCTCCTATGCGCAGCATCGAGAGCTAGGTTACGGTTACATGCGGCCATGGGATCAAAAATCCTGATGTCGAAGAAAGCTCGCTGTCCCAGCGTCCAGAATCCTCGAGCACTGACGTCCACACGGGCTTCGTTAGATGTGTTTGAAGTCCTGTGTTGGAAGATCTCGCCATCCAGTGGAAGGAGGGTCGGTTCTACCATGACGTCCCGGCAGATTTCCTTCAACATATTTGCTGTGAGATCCCTTACCTCGTCATGCCTCATGCATATGAAGCCCCCCTTCTTGCAGACCATGGCGTGATCGCCATCATAGGAATAGCCACACACGCATTGGGAGGGCAAACCATCTACTGGCCAACCGTACCTTAGAGCAATGGCATCTGTAAATTCTTGTTTGTTAAGGCTGAAACCATTTGCTCTTATCGGTAACGTAGTTAACCAGTTCGAGGTGCCCACCTCCTGCGCTATAGCTACTTTTTTTGTCAAATTTTCTGGAACCAGCAGCAATAGTTGCTGCAACATGTCATTTTGGCAGTGCTGTCGATCTGTTGTAATGGACCTACGGATCTTATTAACTTCGCTGGTGTCCACTTCCCCTGTTGCATTCTGGGCTATTATGTGGTCAGTGAGGGCTGCCGTGAGCTTAAGTGAATTTTGATGTTCAGAGTCAGCAATCTCCTCTGGATTAGTTAGTCCCATCCCTCCCAGTCTTGGTGGAAGTGCAAGAAGTGTTCTTTCTACTAGGGTTAAGTCGTGGTGTTTCACTAGTTTGGGAATGAACTTGACACTGATTGCTTCTTCCAAAGGGTGGAGGAGGGGTCGGATCTCAGGGATGGTACGCATCAGGTAGTTCCAACGATGCTTGACTCCATGTGTGAATGCTGCAAAGGCCGCATGTGGCTCTGTGTTAGCAATCTCCGATAGAGCATGGATTTCGCTAACCCACTCATTCACCTTTCCCCCTACGTACTGGGTCTTGAAGTCCGTAGTGCCAATTACTGCGCCTAGATGTCTTTGGCCGTCCTTAGTTATTTTGACCTCACTTTCGCCGAAAACCTCCACAGCCCGATCATAATGATCTGGCTTCACGATGAGGAAGGATTTGCTGGCGTTTGGGTGGTGCCCTATATGTGGACATCGCGATGTTACCAGGTCCCACCACTTTTTGATGTCCTCCACTTTTCCTGCTCCTGTGAGGTCATCAGCATATGCCACTTGTTTGACCCCAGTTGTTTCATACTTTATTTCTTGTTGGAGCACTGATAGGCCTATTGCATACATTGCCATTGCAACGGGGTCCCCCTGTGTTGTTCCCTCGGTCGACTGTAGGATGGTATCACCTCATAGAGCCTTGTTGTTTACTATGTAGAGGTCTGAAGGATTCCTATACGAATTTTCAACATACACGCAAAGCTAGGACACTTGATCTTGATGTTGTGCAGTGCAGCCTTGCGGTTAAGTATGTTGAATGCGTTTGAAGCATCCACCAGAAGAACGGCCTCACAATCACGCTGCTCAAATATCAATCTCATGGCGTGAATGGCCGCCTCCCCACCAAACTGATGGCCAGCACACAATTGTAGGTTCCCTGCTGCTGCCCTGACATCATCCTTTACCACCTCCATTATACACTTTCCGATGATCCGCGTCAGCACTTCCCCCACCCCTATAGGTCTACATCCTGGATTCTTTTCCAGAGGGATAAGGCGGCAGGCCGTCAGAGCCTGGAGGTGATGGCAGCAAGAGGATGCAAGCTTTCTTGCAAGGGTGGCAATGGCAGTGCAGATTTCGCTTGCTACAGGGCCAAACTTGTTAGTGCTGAGGATGACTCTCCAACCGTTTGCATCCAGACCTGAAGGGCCGGCTCCTCCTCGAGTCTTCAGTGCCTTTTTCCACACCATCTCTCCTGTTATTTTCTCGAACAGGACAACATTTGGTGGGATATAGTCACCCTGGAGCCTGATGCCTTCATCTTCACTTGCAGGGGGATATTTCTCTTTCAATAGTTTTAATGTCGCACTGTTTATTGGCATCACTCCACCGGAGGATTCATGTGTTAGAGATCTTACCGCGAGAGACACTTTTCCCACACGCATTTTGTTTCCAAATTGCTACTACTACTACTACTACTACTACTACTACTATTACTTTTTTTTTTTTTTAACGTGGCCTCCAGCCTCCCCCAATAGCCACACCTTCGCCACCATTTATTTACCTTAATATTAAATATCCTAATACATAAGAAGCTATCCTATCTGTGTTAAATTAGTTGAGCCGCAGATCTATGCGGCATTCAGTGACTGTAGCCTCATAGTCAATATCTGCAGCAGTTGTCGGAGTAGGGGCAGAAGCTCTCGTTCCCCTGAGGCAGAGCAAAGCCGACCGAAGGAGAGAGAAGGACAGTCGACATCTCATCCAGGCTGTAACATAACTTCTGGGCTGCTGCTTCTGTTCGGAGATCAGCTCCGCGAGTCTGGCGTAGAAACATCTTGCACTTGGGCCCATCCCACCCGAGTTGTGAACACTAGAGGAGTGAAGCTGCCTTGATCAACATTTTGTATTCTCTCCCCGTATGCCCTTCTCTTGTCGTTCTCGTTCCTCCTATGCGCAGCATCGAGAGCTAGGTTACGGTGACAAACGGCCATGGGATCAAAAATCCTGATGTCGAAGAAAGCTCGCTGTCCCCGCGTCCAGAATCCTCGAGCACTGACGTCCACACGGGCTTCGTTAGAAGTGTTTGAAGTCCTATGTTGGAAGATCTCGCCATCCAGTGGAAGGAGGGTCGGTTCTACCATGACGTCCCGGCAGATTTCCTTCAACATATTTGCTGTGAGATCCCTTACCTCGTCATGCCTCATGCATATGAAGCCCCCCTTCTTGCAGACCATGGCGTGATCGCCATCATAGGGAGAGCCACACACGCATTGGGAGGGCAAACCATCTACTGGCCAACCGTACCTTAGAGCAATGGCATCTGTAAATTCTTGTTTGTTAAGGCTGAAACCATTTGCCCTTATCGGTAACGTAGTTAACCAGTTCGAGGCGCCCACCTCCTGTGCTATAGCAACTTTTTTTGTCAAATTTTCTGGAACCAGCAGCAATAGTTGCTGCAACATGTCATTTTGGCAGTGCTGCCGATCTGTTGTAATGGACCTACGGATCTTATTAACTTCGCTGGTGTCCACTTCCCCTGTTGCATTCTGGGCTATTATGTGGTCAGTGAGGGCTGCCGTAAGCTTAAGTGAATTTTGATGTTCAGAGTCAGCAATCTCCTCTGGATTAGTTAGTCCCATCCCTCCCAGTCTTGGTGGAAGTGCAAGAAGTGTTCTTTCTGCTCGGGTTAAGTCAGGGTGTTTCACTAGTTTGGGAATGAGCTTGACACTGATTGCTTCTTCCAAAGGGTGGAGGAGGGGTCGGATCTCAGGGATGGTACGCATCAGGTAGTTCCAACGATGCTTGACTCCATGTGTGAATGCTGCAAAGGCCGCGTGTGGCTCTGTGTTAGCAATCTCCGATAGAGCATGGATTTCGCTAACCCACTCATTCACCTTTCCCCCTACGTACTGGGTCTTGAAATCCGTAGTGCCCTATTACTGCGCCTAGATGTCTTTGGCCGTCCTTAGTTATTTTGACCTCACTTTCGCCGAAAACCTCCACAGCCCGATCATAATGATCTGGCTTCACGATGAGGAAGGATTTGCTGGCGTTACGGTGGTACCCTATATGTGGACCTCGCGATGTTACCAGGTCCCACCACTTTTTGATGTCCTCCACTTTTCCTGCTCCTGTGAGGTCATCAGCATATGCCACTTGTTTGACCCCAGTTGTTTCATACTTTATTTCTTGTTGGAGCACTGATAGGCCTATTGAATACATTGCCATTGCAACGGGGTCCCCCTGTGTTGTTCCCTCGGTCGAGCCTTGTTGTTTACTATGTAGAGGTCTGAAGGATTCCTATACGAATTTTCAACATACATCGCAAAGCTAGGACACTTGATCTTGATGTTGTGCAGTGCAGCCTTGCGGTTAAGTATGTTGAATGCGTTTGAAGCATCCACCAGAAGAACGGCCTCACAATCACGCTGCTCAAATATCAATCTCATGGCGTGAATGGCCGCCTCCCCACCAGCCTGGTGGCCAGCACACACTTGTAGGTTCCCTGCTGCTGCCCTGACATCATCCTTTACCACCTCCATTATACACTTTCCGATGATCCGCCTCAGCACTTCCCCCACCCCTATAGGTCTACATCCTGGATTCTTTTCCAGAGGAATAAGGCGGCAGGCCGTCAGAGCCTGGAGGTGATGGCAGCAAGAGGATGCAAGCTTTCTTGCAAGGGTGGCAATGGCAGTGCAGAGTTCGCTTGCTACAGGGCCAAACTTGTTAGTGCTGAGGATGACTCTCCAACCGTTTGCATCCAGACCTGAAGGGCCGGCTCCTCCTCGAGTCTTCAGTGCCTTTTTCCACACCATCTCTCCTGTTATTTTCTCGAACAGGACAACATTTGGTGGGATATAGTCACCCTGGAGCCTGATGCCTTCATCTTCACTTGCAGGGGGATGTTTCTCTTTCAATAGTTTTAATGTCGCACTGTTTATTGGCATCACTCCACCGGAGGATTCATGTGTTAGAGATCTTACCGCGAGAGACACTTTTCCCACACGCATTTTGTTTCCAAATTTTCTTGCCACGTCATCGGTGTTTTGCTTTCCGTCACCCGTAGATTTTAGTCTCTCCTGCAGTGTTCTTGCTTCACATAGGAGATCATCTAGGGCCCCAGTCCGCCACATTGTCGATCTTCTCTTCATTGCTGCCACATTTTCTTTGTGCTTAGCCTTTGTGTGTGTCCTCTGACAAAATAGATGTGGTATTATTGCCAGTATTTGAAGAGCTAGGGGGGCGAGGAAGCGGTCCTGAGTGTAATCAATCATGAAGAAAGTCATCTCCCGAATCATTTCTTTGGTGGCCGCACACTTGGGTGGTTCAAATAAGTTAGCGGGCGACCACTTGACAATTTCTGAGTAGGTTTCTTTGACCCATACGCCTGCATTTTCCATCGACATGCCTTTCCACTGAGGCGGCAATCTCTCATTCTCCTCCTGGACACCTGCTACTGAGGGAGCAGCATTTATTAGTACTACATTTTCGGGTTGAGTAGACTCACTGCTATCATTTGGGATATCATCGGGTGGTTGGGTCCCGGCGATATCCACTGTGGCCGCCTGTGTCGGCTCCCTGCCACGTGGGTTCCGACACTGGTCTAGCTTCCTGCAATCCACACATGATCGATTGTTTCTCGCACAAAAACAATTTGTGCAGTTTTGGTTCGGGCTAGCACAGACGCAGCAAAGACTGTTGCCAGGCATAGTGACCAGCAACTTGGGCGACAGATATTTCCGCCTCCGACCTCTGCTATTGGGCCCATACGGACGAAGGAACTAGATCTTATGCGTATGAGGCACAGGGGTGACAGCCTGGCCTTCGGTGTCCGAGTAGTAAGGGCATACGCGCGCGTGTGGTTGTGTCGGGCACCCCCCATGTGGGCGATAATCCACACATGAGAATAATCCACTGGGAGCAAGAATTGTCACACCTAACACTTGATTATGTCACTTTGGTAGAGATAGCCACCATTTCTATGGTCTCGCTGATGTAACATTAGTTATATATACTCACTGGGTCAGCCGACACTACATGGAGTGGCCGTTACTTGAGGCACTTGGCCCCATAGGGGCGAGAGTCGCGATGCCACCCTTGCTAGGGTAGGCCTATCGACACACTGGCACTGACACTTGGCAACTCCAGAGGTAATGTGTTACTTGTTAAAGTAAGACCTGAGGGTCCAGTGATGACTTGTGAATAATAGTTACGGAATCTCATGTATCAAGGTAATGATATCCCAATTGTCTAATAAAGTAATGAGTATTTGGAGGTGTTGAATGAGGTAATAAGCTCTTGAAGTGTTTGATGATTTAATAAGTTAATTGCGGTTCTGTTTAGCCTGAGTGAATCTAAGATGCATCTTCTCCACTATCTGTGTTAATAAATATTGAATTAGTAATCTGAGTATCACCACTCTGCTCCATCTAAACATTGGTTCCCAGAAAATAATACTTACTCACGTGCCTAGACATCTACCACACTACCCAAAAACTTTCCATGAGTTAGGTAATATAATGAAAAGTCTGGGTGGTGGCAGCTACCCTTTGTAAGTATAAAAAGTGTTGTACAAAGAATAACATGGTTCCCCAGACTAACCCATGTATAAGAATAGACATATAACAAAGTAAACTTCAGAAAGGTAAGAACATTGAAACTGAGAATATATATATATGAAAGGAAATGAAAAGAAAGAACATTGACTTGGAAAACATAAGCAGAGAAGCATAAGAGTTGCTTATATAAGAATATAAGGTATATAGAGATAAAGAACATATAAGAATAGCTGGATGGTAAATTATTGAAAAGAGAAAACTCGGCCCATTACTACTACTACTACTACTTTTTTTTTAACGTGGCCTCCAGCCTCCCCCAATAGCCACACCTTCGCCACCATTTATTTACCTTAATATTAAATATCCTAATACATAAGAAACTATCCTATCTGTGTTAAATTAGTTGAGCCGCAGATCCATGCGGCATTCAGTGACTGTAGCCTCATAGTCGATATCTGCAGCAGTTGTCGGAGTAGGGGCAGAAGCTCTCGTTCCCCTGAGGCAGAGCAAAGCCGACCGAAGGAGAGAGAAGGACAGTCGACATCTCATCCAGGCTGTGACATAACTTCTGGGCTGCTGCTTCTGTTCGGAGATCAGCTCCGCGAGTCTGGCGTAGAAACATCTTGCACTTAGGCCCATCCCACCCGATGTTGTGAACACTAGAGGAGTGAAGCTGCCTTGATCAACATTTTGTATTCTCTCCCCGTATGCCCTTCTCTTGTCGTTCTCGTTCCTCCTATGCGCAGCATCGAGAGCTAGGTTACGGTGACAAACGGCCATGGGATCAAAAATCCTGATGTCGAAGAAAGCTCGCTGTCCCCGCATCCAGAATCCTTGAGCACTGACGTCCACACGGGCTTCGTTAGAAGTGTTTGAAGTCCTATGTTGGAAGATCTCGCCATCCAGTGGAAGGAGGGTCGGTTCTACCATGACGTCCCGGCAGATTTCCTTCAATATATTTGCTGTGAGATCCCTTACCTCGTCATGCCTCATGCATATGAAGCCCCCCTTCTTGCAGACCATGGCGTGATCGCCATCATAGGGAGAGCCACACACGCATTGGGAGGGCAAACCATCTACTGGCCAACCGTACCTTAGAGCAATGGCATCTGTAAATTCTTGTTTGTTAAGGCTGAAACCATTTGCCCTTATCGGTAACGTAGTTAACCAGTTCGAGGCGCCCACCTCCTGCGCTATAGCAACTTTTTTTGTCAAATTTTCTGGAACCAGCAGCAATAGTTGCTGCAACATGTCATTTTGGCAGTGCTGCCGATCTGTTGTAATGGACCTACGGATCTTATTAACTTCGCTGGTGTCCACTTCCCCTGTTGCATTCTGGGCTATTATGTGGTCAGTGAGGGCTGCCGTGAGCTTAAGTGAATTTTGATGTTCAGAGTCAGCAATCTCCTCTGGATTAGTTAGTCCCATCCCTCCCAGTCTTGGTGGAAGTGCAAGAAGTGTTCTTTCTGCTAGGGTTAAGTCAGGGTGTTTCACTAGTTTGGGAATGAACTTGACACTGATTGCTTCTTCCAAAGGGTGGAGGAGGGGTCGGATCTCAGGGATGGTACGCATCAGGTAGTTCCAACGATGCTTGACTCCATGTGTGAATGCTGCAAAGGCCGCATGTGGCTCTGTGTTAGCAATCTCCGATAGAGCATGGATTTCGCTAACCCACTCATTCACCTTTCCCCCTACGTACTGGGTCTTGAAGTCCGTAGTGCCAATTACTGCGCCTAGATGTCTTTGGCCGTCCTTAGTTATTTTGACCTCACTTTCGCCGAAAACCTCCACAGCCCGATCATAATGATCTGGCTTCACGATGAGGAAGGATTTGCTGGCGTTAGGGTGGTACCCTATATGTGGACCTCGGGATGTTACCAGGTCCCACCACTTTTTGATGTCCTCCACTTTTCCTGCTCCTGTGAGGTCATCAGCATATGCCACTTGTTTGACCCCAGTTGTTTCATACTTTATTTCTTGTTGGAGCACTGATAGGCCTATTGCATACATTGCCATTGCAACGGGGTCCCCCTGTGTTGTTCCCTCGGTCGACTGTAGGATGGTATCACCTCGTAGAGCCTTGTTGTTTACTATGTAGAGGTCTGAAGGATTCCTATACGAATTTTCAACATACATCGCAAAGCTAGGACACTTGATCTTGATGTTGTGCAGTGCAGCCTTGCGGTTAAGTATGTTGAATGCGTTTGAAGCATCCACCAGAAGAACGGCCTCACAATCACGCTGCTCAAATATCAATCTCATGGCGTGAATGGCCGCCTCCCCACCAGCCTGGTGGCCAGCACACACTTGTAGGTTCCCTGCTGCTGCCCTGACATCATGCTTTACCACCTCCATTATACACTTTCCGATGATCCGCTCAGCACTTCCCCCACCCCTATAGGTCTACATCCTGGATTCTTTTCCAGAGGAATAAGGCGGCAGGCCGTCAGAGCCTGGAGGTGATGGCAGCAAGAGGATGCAAGCTTTCTTGCAAGGATGGCAATGGCAGTGCAGAGTTCGCTTGCTACAGGGCCAAACTTGTTAGTGCTGTGGATGACTCTCCAACCGTTTGCATCCAGACCTGAAGGGGCAGCTCCTCCTCGAGTCTTCAGTGCCTTTTTCCACACCATCTCTCCTGTTATTTTCTCGAACAGGACAACATTTGGTGGGATATAGTCACCCTGGAGCCTGATGCCTTCATCTTCACTTGCAGGGGGATGTTTCTCTTTCAATAGTTTTAATGTCGCACTGTTTATTGGCATCACTCCACCGGAGGATTCATGTGTTAGAGATCTTACCGCGAGAGACACTTTTCCCACACGTATTTTGTTTCCAAATTTTCTTGCCACGTCATCGGTGTTTTGCTTTCCGTCACCCGTAGATTTTAGTCTCTCCTGCAGTGTTCTTGCTTCACATAGGAGATCATCTAGGGCCCCAGTCCGCCACATTGTCGATCTTCTCTTCATTGCTGCCACATTTTCTTTGTGCTTAGCCTTTGTGTGTGTTCTCTGACAAAATAGATGTGGTATTATTGCCAGTATTTGAAGAGCTAGGGGGGCGAGGAAGCGGTCCTGAGTGTAATCAGTCATGAAGAAAGTCATCTCCCGAATCATTTCTTTGGTGGCCGCACACTTGGGGGGTTCAAATAAGTTAGCGGGCGATCACTTGACAATTTCTGAGTAGGTTTCTTTGACCCATACGCCTGCATTTTCCATCTACATGCCTTTCCACTGAGGCGGCAGTCTCTCATTCTCCTCCTGGACACCTGCTACTGAGGGAGCAGCATTTATTAGTACTACATTTTCGGGTTGAGTAGACTCACTGCTATCATTTGGGATATCATCGGGTGGTTGGGTCCCGGCGATATCCACTGTGGCCGCCTGTGTCGGCTCCCTGCCACGTGGGTTCCGACACTGGTCTAGCTTCCTGCAATCCACACATGGTCGATTGTTTCTCGCACAAAAACAATTTGTGCAGTTTTGGTTCGGGCTAGCACAGACGCAGCAAAGACTGTTGCCAGGCATAGTGACCAGCAACTTGGGCGACAGATATTTCCGCCTCCGACCTCTGCTATTGGGCCCAAACGGACGAAGGAACTAGATCTTATGCGTATGAGGCACAGGGGTGACAGCCTGGCCTTCGGTGTCCGAGTAGTAAGGGCATACGCGCGCGTGTGGTTGTGTCGGGCACCCCCCATGTGGGCGATAATCCACACATGAGAATAATCCACTGGGAGCAAGAATTGTCACACCTAACACTTGATTATGTCACTTTGGTAGAGATAGCCACCATTTCTATGGTCTCGCTGATGTAACATTAGTTATATATACTCACTGGGTCAGCCGACACTACATGGAGTGGCCGTTACTTGAGGCACTTGGCCCCATAGGGGCGAGAGTGCGATGCCACCATTGCTAGGGTAGGCCTATCGACACACTGGCACTGACACTTGGCAACTCCAGAGGTAATGTGTTACTTGTTAAAGTAAGACCTGAGGGTCCAGTGATGACTTGTGAATAATAGTTACGGAATCTCATGTATCAAGGTAATGATATCCCAATTGTCTAATAAAGTAATGAGTATTTGGAGGTGTTGAATGAGGTAATAAGCTCTTGAAGTGTTTGATGATTTAATAAGTTAATTGCGGTTCTGTTTAGCCTGAGTGAATCTAAGATGCATCTTCTCCACTATCTGTGTTAATAAATATTGAATTAGTAATCTGAGTATCACCACTCTGCTCCTTCTAAACATTGGTTCCCAGAAAATAATACTTATTCACGTGCCTAGACATCTACCACACTACCCAACAACTTTCCATGAGTTAGGTTATATAATGAAAAGTCTGGGTGGTGGCAGCTACCCTTTGTAAGTATAAAAAGTGTTGTACAAAGAATAACATGGTTCCACAGACTAACCCATGTATAAGAATAGACATATAACAAAGTAAACTTCAGAAAGGTAAGAACATTGAAACTGAGAATATATATATATGAAAGGAAAAGAAAAGAAAGAACATTGACTTGGAAAACATAAGCAGAGAAGCATAAGAGTTGCTTATATAAGAATACAAGGTATATAGAGATAAAGAACATATAAGAATAGCTGGATGGTAAATTATTGAAAAGAGAAAACTCGGCCCGTTACTACTACTACTACTACTACTACTACTTTTTTTTTTTTTAACGTGGCCTCCAGCCTCCCCCAATAGCCACACCTTCGCCACCATTTATTTACCTTAATATTAAATATCCTAATACATAAGAAGCTATCCTATCTGTGTTAAATTAGTTGAGCCGCAGATCTATGCGGCATTCGGTGACTGTAGCCTCATAGTCAATATCTGCAGCAGTTGTCGGAGTAGGGGCAGAAGCTCTCGTTCCCCTGAGGCAGAGCAAAGCCGACCGAAGGAGAGAGAAGGACAGTCGACATCTCATCCAGGCTGTGACATAACTTCTGGGCTGCTGCTTCTGTTCGGAGATCAGCTCCGCGAGTCTGGCGTAGAAACATCTTGCACTTGGGCCCATCCCACCAGAGGTTGTGAACACTAGAGGAGTGAAGCTGCCTTGATCAACATTTTGAATTCTCTCCCCATATGCCCTTCTCTTGTCGTTCTCGTTCCTCCTATGCGCAGCATCGAGAGCTAGGTTACGGTGACAAACGGCCATGGGATCAAAAATCCTGATGTCGAAGAAAGCTCGCTGTCCCCGCGTCCAGAATCCTCGAGCACTGACGTCCACACGGGCTTCGTTAGATGTGTTTGAAGTCCTGTGTTGGAGGATCTCGCCATCCAGTGGAAGGAGGGTCGGTTCTACCATGACGTCCCGGCAGATTTCCTTCAACATATTTGCTGTGAGATCCCTTACCTCGTCATGCCTCATGCATATGAAGCCCCCCTTCTTGCAAACCATGGCGTGATCGCCATCATAGGAATAGCCACACACGCATTGGGAGGGCAAACCATCTACTGGCCAACCGTACCTTAGAGCAATGGCATCTGTAAATTCTTGTTTGTTAAGGCTGAAACCATTTGCCCTTATCGGTAACGTAGTTAACCAGTTCGAGGCGCCCACCTCCTGCGCTATAGCAACTTTTTTTGTCAAATTTTCTGGAACCAGCAGCAATAGTTGCTGCAACGTGTCATTTTGGCAGTGCTGCCGATCTGTTGTAATGGACCTACGGATCTTATTAACTTCGCTGGTGTCCACTTCCCCTGTTGCATTCTGGGCTATTATGTGGTCAGTGAGGGCTGCCGTGAGCTTAAGTGAATTTTGATGTTCAGAATCAGCAATCTCCTCTGGATTAGTTAGTCCCATCCCTCCCAGTCTTGGTGGAAGTGTAAGAAGTGTTCTTTCTGCTCGGGTTAAGTCAGGGTGTTTCACTAGTTTGGGAATGAACTTGACACTGATTGCTTCTTCCAAAGGGTGGAGGAGGGGTCGGATCTCAGGGATGGTACGCATCAGGTAGTTCCAACGATGCTTGACTCCATGTGTGAATGCTGCAAAGGCCGCATGTGGCTCTGTGTTAGCAATCTCCTATAGAGCATGGATTTCTCTAAACCACTCATTCACCTTTCCCCCTACGTACTGGGTCTTGAAGTCCGTAGTGCCAATTACTGCGCCTAGATGTCTTTGGCCGTCCTTAGTTATTTTGACCTCACTTTCGCCGAAAACCTCCACAGCCCGATCATAATGATCTGGCTTCACGATGAGGAAGGATTTGCTGGCGTTAGGGTGGTACCCTATATGTGGACCTCGGGATGTTACCAGGTCCCACCACTTTTTGATGTCCTCCACTTTTCCTGCTCCTGTGAGGTCATCAGCATATGCCACTTGTTTGACCCCAGTTGTTTCATACTTTATTTCTTGTTGGAGCACTGATAGGCCTATTGCATACATTGCCATTGCAACGGGGTCCCCCTGTGTTGTTCCCTCGGTCGACTGTAGGATGGTATCACCTCGTAGAGCCTTGTTGTTTACTATGTAGAGGTCTGAAGGATTCCTATACGAATTTTCAACATACATCGCAAAGCTAGGACACTTGATCTTGATGTTGTGCAGTGCAGCCTTGCGGTTAAGTATGTTGAATGCGTTTGAAGCATCCACCAGAAGAACGGCCTCACAATCACGCTGCTCAAATATCAATCTCATGGCGTGAATGGCCGCCTCCCCACCAGCCTGGTGGCCAGCACACACTTGTAGGTTCCCTGCTGCTGCCCTGACATCATCCTTTACCACCTCCATTATACACTTTCCGATGATCCGCTCAGCACTTCCCCCACCCCTATAGGTCTACATCCTGGATTCTTTTCCAGAGGAATAAGGCGGCAGGCCGTCAGAGCCTGGAGGTGATGGCAGCAAGAGGATGCAAGCTTTCTTGCAAGGATGGCAATGGCAGTGCAGAGTTCGCTTGCTACAGGGCCAAACTTGTTAGTGCTGAGGATGACTCTCCAACCGTTTGCATCCAGACCTGAAAGGCCAGCTCCTCCTCGAGTCTTCAGTGCCTTTTTCCACACCATCTCTCCTGTTATTTTCTCGAACAGGACAACATTTGGTGGGATATAGTCACCCTGGAGCCTGATGCCTTCATCTTCACTTGCAGGGGGATGTTTCTCTTTCAATAGTTTTAATGTCGCACTGTTTATTGGCATCACTCCACCGGAGGATTCATGTGTTAGAGATCTTACCGCGAGAGACACTTTTCCCACACGCATTTTGTTTCCAAATTTTCTTGCCACGTCATCGGTGTTTTGCTTTCCGTCACCCGTAGATTTTAGTCTCTCCTGCAGTGTTCTTGCTTCACATAGGAGATCATCTAGGGCCTCAGTCCGCCACATTGTCGATCTTCTCTTCATTGCTGCCACATTTTCTTTGTGCTTAGCCTTTGTGTGTGTTCTCTGACAAAATAGATGTGGTATTATTGCCAGTATTTGAAGAGCTAGGGGGGCGAGGAAGCGGTCCTGAGTGTAATCAGTCATGAAGAAAGTCATCTCCCGAATCATTTCTTTGGTGGCCGCACACTTGGGTGGTTCAAATAAGTTAGCGGGCGACCACTTGACAATTTCTGAGTAGGTTTCTTTGACCCATACGCCTGCATTTTCCATCGACATGCCTTTCCACTGAGGCGGCAGTCTCTCATTCTCCTCCTGGACACCTGCTACTGAGGGAGCAGCATTTATTAGTACTACATTTTCGGGTTGAGTAGACTCACTGCTATCATTTGGGATATCATCGGGTGGTTGGGTCCCGGCGATATCCACTGTGGCCGCCTGTGTCGGCTCCCTGCCACGTGGGTTCCGACACTGGTCTAGCTTCCTGCAATCCACACATGATCGATTGTTTCTCGCACAAAACCAATTTGTGCAGTTTTGGTTCGGGCTAGCACAGACGCAGCAAAGACTGTTGCCAGGCATAGTGACCAGCAACTTGGGCGACAGATATTTCCGCCTCCGACCTCTGCTATTGGGCCCATACGGACGAAGGAACTAGATCTTATGCGTATGAGGCACAGGGGTGACAGCCTGGCCTTCGGTGTCCGAGTAGTAAGGGCATACGCGCGCGTGTGGTTGTGTCGGGCACCCCCCATGTGGGCGATAATCCACACATGAGAATAATCCACTGGGAGCAAGAATTGTCACACCTAACACTTGATTATGTCACTTTGGTAGAGATAGCCACCATTTCTATGGTCTCGCTGATGTAACATTAGTTATATATACTCACTGGGTCAGCCGACACTACATGGAGTGGCCGTTACTTGAGGCACTTGGCCCCATAGGGGCGAGAGTCGCGATGCCACCCTTGCTAGGGTAGGCCTATCGACACACTGGCACTGACACTTGGCAACTCCAGCCACCCACCATTCAAACACTCACAGGCTTACTTGAAGATCGCCGGTGAACACGAGCAATATTTGCGTTTAATGTCGTAAGGAATGAGACGAACCGTCGGCGATGAGGCTCAAGGTGACATCCAACGTTCATCGACACACTGTGAAATTCTCGCTCCCACAAACTGAGTATATCCCCACCAACAACACTTTAAATCTGGGAAGGCACCCCAACACACCCACGCCACCCGGGCCTACTACTACTACTACCTCATACTACTACTACTACTTTTTTTTTTTTTATACCGTGGCCTCCAGCCTCCCCCAATAGCCACACCTTCGCCACCATTTATTTACCTTAATATTAAATATCCTAATACATAAGAAGCTATCCTATCTGTGTTAAATTAGTTGAGTCGCAGATCTATGCGGCATTCAGTGACAGTAGCCTCATAGTCAATATCTGCAGCAGTTGTCGGAGTAGGGGCAGAAGCTCTCGTTCCCCTGAGGCAAAGCAAAGCCGACCGAAGGAGAGAGAAAGACAGTCGACATCTCATCCAGGCTGTAACATAACTTCTGGGCTGCTGCTTCTGTTCGGAGATCAACTCCGCGAGTCTGGCGTAGAAACATCTTGCACTTGGGCCCATCCCACCAGAGGTTGTGAACACTAGAGGAGTGAAGCTGCCTTGATCAACATTTTGAATTCTCTCCCCATATGCCCTTCTCTTGTCGTTCTCGTTCCTCCTATGTGCAGCATCGAGAGCTAGGTTACGGTGACAAGCGGCCATGGGATCAAAAATCCTGATGTCGAAGAAAGCTCGCTGTCCCCGCGTCCAGAATCCTCGAGCACTGACGTCCACACGGGCTTCGTTAGATGTGTTTGAAGTCCTATGTTGGAAGATCTCGCCATCCAGTGGAAGGAGGGTCGGTTCTACCATGACGTCCCGGCAGATTTCCTTCAACATATTTGCTGTGAGATCCCTTACCTCGTCATGCCTCATGCATATGAAGCCCCCCTTCTTGCAGACCATGGCGTGATCGCCATCATAGGGAGAGCCACACACGCATTGGGAGGGCAAACCATCTACTGGCCAACCGTACCTTAGAGCAATGGCATCTGTAAATTCTTGTTTGTTAAGGCTGAAACCATTTGCCCTTATCGGTAACGTAGTTAACCAGTTCGAGGCGCCCACCTCCTGCGCTATAGCAACTTTTTTTGTCAAATTTTCTGGAACCTGCAGCAATAGTTGCTGCAACATGTCATTTTGGCAGTGCTGCCGATCTGTTGTAATGGACCTACGGATCTTATTAACTTCGCTGGTGTCCACTTCCCCTGTTGCATTCTGGGCTATTATGTGGTCAGTGAGGGCTGCCGTGAGCTTAAGTGAATTTTGATGTTCAGAGTCAGCAATCTCCTCTGGATTAGTTAGTCCCATCCCTCCCAGTCTTGGTGGAAGTGCAAGAAGTGTTCTTTCTGCTCGGGTTAAGTCAGGGTGTTTCACTAGTTTGGGAATGAACTTGACACTGATTGCTTCTTCCAAAGGGTGGAGGAGGGGTCCGATCTCAGGGATGGTACGCATCAGGTAGTTCCAACGATGCTTGACTCCATGGGTGAATGCTGCAAAGGCCGCATGTGGCTCTGTGTTAGCGATCTCCGATAGAGCTTGGATTTCGCTAACCCACTCATTCACCTTTCCCGATACGTACTGGGTCTTGAAGTCCGTAGTGCCAATCACTGCGCCTAGATGTCTTTGGCCGTCCTTAGTTATTTTGACCTCACTTTCGCCGAAAACCTCCAAAGCCCGATCATAATGATCTGGCTTCACGATGAGGAAGGATTTACTGGCGTTTGGGTGGTACCCTATTTGTGGACCTCACGTTGTTACCAGGTCCCACCACTTTTTGATGTCCTCCACTTTTCCTGCTCCTGTGAGGTCATCAGCATATGCCACTTGTTTGACCCCAGTTGTTTCAAACTTTATTTCTTGTTGGAGCACTGATAGGCCTATTACATACATTGCCATTGCAACGGGGTCCCCCTGTGTTGTTCCCTCAGTCGACTGCAGGATGGTATCACCTCGTAGAGCCTTGTTGTTTACTATGTAGAGGTCTGGTGGATTCCTATACGAA
>NW_024728059.1:0-11804 GCF_018991925.1 Homarus americanus
TTTATAGAGAGGTTGGTTTCAGTAAGTCAGAGAAAATGGGATAACGGAGGACGGAGGTGTCTTGAAGTGATGAGAAAACGGACTCCTCAGATGGAGGACTCAAACGAAAGCCGAGTTACATGTTTTGTGGGCTATGGAGCGTAATATGAATCATTTGATTTTGGCGCTAACTGACGTGTAAGACCGTGGTCGTTACACCACTACTGCTCGACACGGGTGCTTTTGGCTGCTGGGTTTCCCCCCTGGCCCGGTTCACACCTCCGTAGTCAACCTGGACGCCCTTAGCTACCCAAGGGTGGCCATATTGATGTCGAGCTTAGTGCGGACACCCACTCAATATGGGGAGTCCCGCACCAGTGATCCTCACCTCAAGCCGTCCCTGGCCCAGGCCTCCGAGTCGCCGGATTACAAGGTTGCGCCACCAACCCCAGCCAACAAAACTCATTTCGGAACTAAATTTGAAGCTCCGTGATAACAACACTCTAACTTAAAACAATGTACAAATGAAAAAGCTCAAAAAGGAATTAGCTTTCTTGAACGTGGATGCTAGGAGTGAGGTTTTAATTTCAGGGTGGGTGAGTCTATCCTTTACCTAAGAGAGTTGTTAGGTGTGTGCAAAGCAACCCATTCTTTGAGGAAGGGAAGAAAGAACATCTTCCGTACGTATATCTTCGTCAAGTTACATCAGAGTCAACAAACTGAGGACTGAATTTCACCTGACTGATCCCCAAACATGTGAAAACTCTATAAGGATACATCAAAAGGTTTAATCATGGAAGATCCATCGCCAACAATCATATCTTCGCTTTACCTTAAATCTTGTATCGATCAACGATTTCCCACAGATGTTATTGTAGTGGTAGCAGCAACCTGAGCTCAGTGGGTATTAATTTTAAATGGCAGACGACGGGACAGAATCATAAAATGGTGTATACAGTACATAAATCTCTACCTCACGTTTGAAGATCTGGTATGCAGTTAATAACCTAAAGCCACTTTCATTTTCAATTACATGTCCTCATAATTACAAGTACTTTATTGGATAAGTCACTTTCATCCTCTTCGCCATAAAATATTGTATTTTAATTCCTTTTCCATCAAATTGCAAATACAGTTACTCCAAACCTACTAGCAATATTTCGTTGGTACAGAGAAAATGTTCACGGGCGACTTAAGAGTTTTACAGAGAGAACTGTTACAACTTGTATACTTCTCTCGACGAACACATATCTAAATGTATAATTGTGATGAAAGAATAATATTAAATGTAAATGAAAACTAAAATTATTTTTCTTCAAATAACACTACTACCTACGAGTTGGAATTTTTCTTGCGTGTCTTTACTGCCCCTACATTATGCTCTATAATACTGTTACGTGTCAAGATACTATTAACACGTTTTTTCCCATATTACTATCTATTATTTTCACTGTTGATAAGGCTGAATTAAAAATAAAAACTTATTTTTTTTTATTGAAAATAATTGTAACCAAAAGACAGTTATTTACTTCGTCGCTAAAATGATTTGGCAAGAACAGTTTCATGGAAATAGATATTGTTGGTATATACAGTATATTATACAATATGCTACTTATACAATAACGGTGAAATGACTGCATACCGTCGAAGCATGAATAACAAATAAAAAGAACCAAGTCCGCCTGTATTGGCAAGGCTGCTACGGGCCGCCCACTCACGGGCGCGATCCCACTACTGCTCGACACGGGTGCTTTTGGCTGCTGGGTTTCCCCCCTGGCCCGGTTCACACCTCCTTAGTCAACCTGGACGCCCTTAGCTACCCAAGGGTGGCCATATTGATGCCGAGCTTAGTGCGGACACCCACTCAACATGGGGAGTCCCGCACCAGTGATCCTCACCTCAAGCCGTCCCTGGCCCAGGCCTCCGAGTCGCCGGATTACAAGGTTGCGCCACCAACCCCAGCCAACAAAACTCATTTCGGAACTAAATTTGAAGCTCCGTGATAACAACACTCTAACTTAAAACAATGTTCAAATGAAAAAGCTCAAAAAGGAATTAGCTTTCTTGAACGTGGATGCTAGGAGTGAGGTTTTAATTTCAGGGTGGGTGAGTCTATCCTTTACCTAAGAGAGTTGTTAGGTGTGTGCAAAGCAACCCATTCTTTGAGGAAGGGAAGAAAGAACATCTTCCGTACGTATATCTTCGTCAAGTTACATCAGCGTCAGCAAACTGAGGACTGAATTTCACCTGACTGATCCCCAAACATGTGAAAACTCTATAAGGATACATCAAATGGTTTAATCATGGAAGATCCATCGCCAACAATCATATCTTCGCTTTACCTTAAATCTTGAATCGATCAACGATTTCCCACAGATGTTATTGTAGTGGTAGCAGCAACCTGAGCTCAGTGGGTATTAATTTTAAATGGCAGACGACAGGACAGAATCATAAAATGGTGTATACAGTACATAAATCTCTACCTCACGTTTGAAGATCTGGTATACAGTTAATAACCTAAAGACACTTTCATTTTCAATTACATGTCCTCATAATTCCAAGTACTTTATTGGATAAGTCACTTTCATCCTCTTCGCCATAAAATATTGTATTTTAATTACTTTTCCATCAACTTGCAAATACAGTTACTCCAAACCTACTAGCAATATTTCGTTGGTACAGAGAAAATGTTCACTGGCGACTTAAGAGTTTTACAGGGAGAACTGTTACAACTTGTATACTTCTCTCGACGAACACATATCTAAATGTATAATTGTGATGAAAGAATAATATTAAATGTAAATGAAAACTAAAATTATTTTTCTTCAAATAACACTACTACCTACGAGTTGTAATTTTACTTGCGTGTCTTTACTGCCCCTACCTTATGCTCTATATTACTGTTACATGTCAAGATACTATTAACACGTTTTTTCTCATATTACTATCTATTATTTTCACTGTTGATAAGGCTGAATTAAAAATAAAAACTTATTTTTTTTATTGGAAATAATTGTAACCAAAAGACAGTTATCTACTTCGTGGCTAAAATGATTTGGCAAGAACAGGTTCATGGAAATAGATATTATTGGTATATACAGTATATTATACAATATGCTACTTTTACAATAACGGTGAAATGACTGCATACCGTCGAAGCATGAATAACAAATAAAAAGAACCAAGTCCGCCTGTATTGGCAAGGCTGCTACGGGCCGCCCACTCACGGGCGCGATCCCACTACTGCTCGACACGGGTGCTTTTGGCTGCTGGGTTTCCCCCCTGGCCCGGTTCACACCTCCTTAGTCAACCTGGACACCTTCTTAGGGTGGCATATTGATCTCAGGCAAGTGCCGGACACCCCGCCAACATGGGAGGTCCACCAGTGATCCTCCTCAAATAATCCCCTGTGCCCAGGCCTCCAGTCGCTGGATTACAGGTTGCGCCACTGAGATTGTGTCATAGGAGGAGATCAGCTAGCTAATGGCCCCATCACTTTTGGTGGAATTTTGAGTGTATATAAACAGAAAATAATTTCAGTTTCAATATTTTGCAACCTTTTGCTAGATAAATTTTAGCGTGAAATTTATCGAAAATCTAACGTACAGCTGCATTAGTGCATTACAATTAAATAGTGAACATTGCTTTCTGACTTCATTCTTTAACAACCCAACTAACAATATTTTTTTTCTGTTTCAGATTCTGATGCATTTATAAGTTGATAATATTTGCGATGGCTGCTTGTGTCAGGACGAGGAACCAAAAATCCAGCCATCTCAGTCACTATCTTCGGTCTGGGAGAGATCTCCTGAAGTCGGAGTTGCCTACATTGAGAGATGCTTTGAGATACGGTGATTTAATCAGGCAAATCAGTGAAAAGAACCAAAGAACTTACACAAACAAAGACATTGCCAGTGATATGACCAAAGCTGTCTTGGCACAGTACACTCTGGCTAACGCTCAGTTCAAGCCTCAGTCATAACAAGTCAGAAGATTAGTGAGAAGACTGCTATGCCAGTTGGAAAAGGCAAGAATCCTCTTGGAGAAGCTTTGATTAAGGACGCTTTGCCAAGCAACTGGACCAGTTATTTGACATATTACTTGCAAATTTCGTTGATTTCTCATCCTCCTGAGTTTGGATGAATCGTGACTGTAAATCCGGGGCCCACATCCTCCTGGTACGGCGTGAACATGAAGGTTACCAATGATCAACTGGCATTAGTCAAAACACAGAGAGAAGACTGGCAGTATAAGGAACTCTCATGATTTCTAGCCAAGATGTTTGAGTCCAAGACAGACAGGAGGCTGCCACAGAGAGACAGAAGAGGAGAAGAGTTGCCGAGGAAAAGAGACTTGAGAAGGCCCAGGGTTAGGTAAAAAGGCCGATGATTGGAGTCAAGTTGATTCAGAGTTTAATGACTTCCCCATGGCTGATCCGAGTGCTGACCAGGAGAATGGTGACTTTGTCCCTAACCCAGAAAATAATGATCCCAAACCTTCCAGGCATAAGATTCGAAATAGGAAAGATATCCCGAGCATAGCTCTGGCCAGCATGCGACACCACACTGGTCTCAGAGAAACTACAGAGATAGCAACAGCTTCCTGGATTGACGGTGGTTTGATAACACCTGATGATGTTCACCTGGTGATAGATCATAACAAAGTAAGGAGAGCTCAGGAGAAACTTGTCAGTAACCTAGAAGAGGAGAGTTTGATAAGGGGATAAGAGAAAATGGAATCAATTAACGCTCTTTGATGGGAAAGGGATGTACTAAAGTGTTCATAGTTGGAATTCTGACAAGTTGTTCCCTGCCATGATGAAGGAGGAACACTACTCCCTGCTGCAGTGAACCAGGAGGGAAGTATTTGTGGCATTTCACTCCAGAAAGATGACGTATCAGGAAACCAGCTGAGATAGTGGCAGATAACATTGTGAACTGGCTCAGAGGAACGTAGACCAGACCCTGCAGGCCATTGGAGAACAGCACCAACACGAACACAGGTGCTTAGGGAGGTCATACAGTGGAGAGAGCGGAAGATTGGGAGGAAGCTGGTCTGGATTGTTTTTGACCTCCACACCAACGAGTTGCCACTCAGACATCTGATCCAGGAGCTGGATGGCAAGACTCTTTCAAACAACAGATGGTCTGGTCCTCTTGGCAAGATGCTGGACTCTGCCACTGAGTTAGAAATAAATCCGAGCTTTGAAAAAATCACAGTTGGCCCTCCACTCATTGAGCTTGCACATACTGTCATTGACGACCTGAGTACTGACCAGTACTATGATTACATGATTTGCAGTGCCATCAAAACTGGGGTCATGCCTGATAGACTTGCTTACCTGCAGATAGGTCCAGTCTCACATTCTAGGTGGCTCACAACGGCTCTCAGGTTCTGCAGAATTTGGGTCACTCATCATAGCTGAAGGGCCAGCTACCAACCTGAGACTTATTGTCCCAATTCAAGCTGTGAGTGTCCTGCTTTTCCAAATTCGGTTCCAACACCAAGGTCAAGTCATCGTTCTCCGAAGGTCCGAGGCATGTTCTCTTCCAGCTTGAGCTCCTGAGGAGTCAGCCAAGGAAGGTTGTTCAGATTGTGGAGCAGACTGTGAGGAGATCTTCCTGGTATGCTCATCCCGAGGCAGTTCTGCAGACAATGCTCTGCAGTAAGGATGAGGAGGAGAGAAGAGTGGCAGTCAAAAAGATCTTGGATATGAGACTTATGAGAGGATCTGGGCATGACGAATCAGTTGGTGACGATTCCTTCAGGGTCAGGAAGACTCCTGAAGTCAATCTAGGTGCCAAGACCCTCACTGATCTCATAGATCTGGATAACATCCAGGCTGGCAGTTAGCCCCCTCTTACCTGCAGCCTCACCAATGTTCAAGTCAGAGCTTTCCTGGACAACCCCATGCATGTCCCTGCCTGGCCCTCACACACCCAGAGTATAGAGCGTTGTGTACAGCAAGTGAGCGAGGCCAGCAGTCACGTGTACAGCCAGGAGAGGAGGGAAGGCTACATCCGAGCTCAGGTGGTCAGCAGGGAGGTGATGAGTAGAAACAGAAGCAAGAAAGACATTCTCTATGGTGCAGCAACACCGGGTCGTAGTAGTAAAACCGGTTTTTGTATTTGATGATTTTGTTTTCTAAAGGAATATTAAATTTAATAAATGTGTCAAGATCATTCGTTTCACTATTCTGGATCATTTTCATCCTAATAAATTAACCTGACAAATTTACTTTACTTTAAATAAGCTATTTAGTGGTGTTGGTAAAAGGGTGGGAATACTGAATTTTCATAAGATTTCAAGTTAAAATTTACCTAGCAAAAAATGAAAAATTTTCAAATCTGAAGATATCATATGATTCTGCACATAGAACTACATCATTAATACCATGGGCCGATTTTTCAAACTCAAAAAAAAAAATTCGCCTCCGTATGACACACCCTACTGTCACATTTCATATATTGTTTATAAGGTACATTACTATTTATAAATGATGTTATTTTTCAATTGTCTTTTTAAAAATATTGATATTAATAATTTTCTGAACAGGCATTTTCTAAAATTCCTTCATTTATTTCAATCTCTCTCTGTTATACTTTTGTGAATAGTAAAAAAAACGAATACAAGTAAATAAGCAACAGGACTCCTTTCTTTTAAAATGAAGGTCCATTATTATTGTCACGTAATTCACTAATTTACCTCTTGTGAATTACTAGTTATAAAGAACATGTAATTCCCAAAGCAGTCCCATTTAAAACAATTCAGAAGAGTTACCTGCTGCCTAAACATACTTCTCTAAGAATGCTTTCAAGCATTTTGTTTTCTTTCTCTATAAATTTTTCGGAAAATCCCAATATAATAATAATGATAATATTGATAATAATATTAATATAAATAATAATAATAATAATATAAATAATAATAATAATAATAATAATAATGATAATAATAATAATAATGATAATAATAATAAAAATAATAATATTAATAATAATAATAATAATAATAATAATAATAATAATAATAATAATAATAATAATAATAATAATAATAATAATAATAATAATAATAATAATAATAATAATAATAATAATAATAATAATCAATAATAATAATAATAATAATAATAATAATCTTCTGCTCAAAAAGGCTCGCCACCCTGCACTAGAGTAACTGCTACCTTTGCCACTGTAATAGTTCATATCTGGTCAAATGACACTCCTAATAATCTTGCAAGTGGAATTATTTATAACAATATCTCAGATCCCTTCCCAACTTTTGCCATGTATATATCAGTCACAATATCTGAAAGGTCTAGTAGAGTCTCAATAAAATACAGAGACTACTGCGCTGACAACATGCTCCTTTTTTTCTTGAAAATTTAATGAATGCTAAGTGGGATCTTGTCTATGCCTCCGACAACCCTATCGTGAACAGGTGCAACTTCCCTTGCAACTTCAATGATTGCTTTGATAACTGCTTCCCCCTCAGGACTAAGTCTGTAAGATCTGTAAATATCTCCAAGCTCTATATTACAAGTGAAATCAAGGCAATGATAAAATAAAAACACAAACTCTAAGGTAAATTATCAAAAAGACCCATAACTTTTGGTGATGCTTACAGAAGTATCAGAAACAGAGTAACTCAAGCAGTTAGAAATGCCAGGCGTGGCTATTATACGAAGAAGCTCCAGTCAGGATCAGGCAACAGTAGGGAAACCTGGAAATTAATAAATTCTATTCAGAACAGGAACACTCAGCCTTCGGGCCCCCGCTCAACTTTTTTGATAAATGATTCAGTTGTAACGGAACACCTCCCCATTGCCAACCACTTCAATGACTATTTTATCAACGTTGGCAAAAATCTTAAGTAGCAGAGAGCATCCCTGATCACTGTGAGGAATTTAGAGCCTACCTGCAAAACAGATAGCAAAATGAGCTACTCTTATCTCCTGTCACAGTAGTTGATTTACTGGCCATCATAAAAATGTTCAAAGATGCAGCAGCAGGCGAAGACAATATACCAATGAGCATCATTAAGAATGTAGCCCCCTTATTACTACCTGTTCTCCTACACATTTGGAACTCCTCCTTCAATTGTGGTGTCTTTCCAGATAAACTGAAAATTGCTAAAGTTCACCCAGCATATAAAAAATCTGGGGACAAAGGTCTCTTCAAGAATTATCGCCCCATATCAGCCCTCCCAGCCTTACGGAAGATACTGGAGAAGCTAGCATGTAATAGACTAAATTCCTTCTGCAATGCCAATAACATCTTTACATACACCCAGTTTGGATTTAGAGCTAGAAGGTCGACTGAGAGTGCTCTGCTATCCTTTACTAATGACATCTTAAATTCTTTGATGACAGTCTATTCTTGGACCTCTCTAAAGCCTTTGATACTGTCGACCATACCATCCTCCTTTCAAAGCTTGAACATTACGGCATCAGAGGCTTATCACACAATTGGTTTACCTCACATCTTTCTAATAGGAGGCAGTATATCTGCTTTAATAATCATCAGTCTGACTCCTTGGTCCAGTAATGTTCTTGCTATACATAAACATTATAGTTCACTCCAGCACACTCATAAAATACAACTTATTTGCAGACGATAGTAATCTCTATACCAGCAACTCAGACCTCCATTCCCTGATGAGAACTTTGAATACTGAATTGAATAAAGTCAGGACCTGGGTAATATGTAATAAACTGACCTAACTCTCGAAAAAATCCACTAAACAATCTTTCATAGAAGGAATAACTTTCCCCCAGATTTGGAACCGCTGTACCACGGTAATACAGTCCTCAAACATGAACAAAATACTAAATTCCTCGGAGTTATTGTTGATGAGAAACTTAGCTGGAGAAACCACATGTAAGCCCTTCACAGTAAAGCCAATAAACAGTGCGGTATCCTGTATCACATTCGCCAGACACTCACTCTCACAGCAATGAAATAAATCTATTATGATCTTGTTTAACAACACCTGATACACTGTTACATACTATGGAGGGCCTCTGGCTCTTCAAAAACACAACCTTTGATTACTTCACAAAAGAGAGTTGTGAGGACATTGCCCTACTAGAAAAAACAACTGATCACGCTAACGAACAATTTGCTAAATTGAAATTGAAAATGTTAAAATTCGAAGATATTAACACCTACTTCTGTGCCCTATTTGCTTACAAATTTGACAATCACTTGCTTGACACTAATTATTTCCAGTTCCGGAAAAATCAAAGATATAATTTAAGACAGCCAGAGTTACTAAGACCACCCCCCCATGTGCTACTCTCAGTCCCAGACCTTCATGAAATATCATGGTGTAAAGGTGTGGAACAACTTACCTCCACCCATCCTATTTTACATTCCTCTTTTTATTGTACCACCAAAACTGTTTTATCAGAAATTAACATGATCTGTAACAAATAATTAAACACCCTGCAATTGTTCCAGATCGTCACTATTAACTTACAAACATTCTTAATCTTAGTTTTACCTCTATTCACTCAAACTATTCAATATTCATGCTTAATTTCTGCCCCATTAGAGTCTTCTCATCACAATCTAATATACTATAGGACTAGGCATGTGTCTGTCTGTTCTGGGCTGCCGAAACGGCCCAATCGTTTTTCATCAAACTTGGTGGAAAAATCGCAAAAAATTCGTAGAGTGGAACAAACCTGGTCCCATTTCGATGGTTTCTTTACGAACGCATTAATTAACGATTTTATTTTCGCTGGCAACAGATGTCGCTGTGTGCTGTCAGCCGGCAGGACGATTGCAGTTATCGTAAGGCTCCCTCCTCCTCCCCCCACTTTTTTCTCTTAGTCTACTTTTTGTTTTAATGTTGTTTGGATTAGTAAAGGAAGGAAGATGAGTAAATAGAAGAATAAAGAAGGGGAAACAGACAGTAGTTAGAAATAACAGGTGGGGGGGGGGGGCTGAGTTTCATCATGCGTCTGGATGTGCAGTTTCAACTTTACCAGAGCATTTTCGGACCTTACGAGGCTACAGTGTGTACTTATTCCTGTGGGTGACTGTACATAGAAAAGGAGAAGAGATAAAAAGATAATAACAGGAATGCATGGAGAAGATGACTACAATAGACACAGGGTGAATATAGACAGTGAAACAGACAGGAGGTTGACAAAAATAGACAGATTCATACATGCACAAATAGACAATATGGCAACCAACATGACACACAGACAGACAGGCAGCTGACTGACTGGTTCACATTAGACAAACAGGCAGACACACTCCAACAACGGACAAGACAGACAGATTTGACGACAAAGAGTACAGACGGGCTTACATTCAAACACCACGCAGGCGAACAGACAGTTGGGATGGCAATAGACAGGTCGCATAGACTTGAGACAGATTAGAAGGCATTTATAAACAAGAATAACACCAAATTGACCATAGCTGCGTCAGTGAGGGTAGGAGGTGTTACATCCACCAGCGTAAATAATAAGACCCATTGAAAACTAACACCCTCGCGCGGAGAGAACATCGATGGTCGTTCAGTTATGTGAGATGGGCCTAAAACTGACTAACGTAGATTATGACTATGATGACTTAACACACTAATGTAGATGATGACTATGATGACTTAACACAGGTGATGATTTAAGCAGATGGTGACTAATCTAACCAGAATCAAGGTCACTTCACTTCATAATATAATTTATCTCGGAATGATCATCGGCGATTCATAATATAACAACCATGACCATGATTATAACAACCACGACTATGATTATAACAAGCACGACCATGATTATAACACCCATGACCATGGTTATAACAACCACGACCATGATTATAACAACACCGACCATGATTATAACCATGACCATGATTATAACAACCACGACTATGATTATAACAAGCACGACCATGATTATAACCACGACCATGATCATAACCACGACCATGATTATAACAACCACGACCATGATTATAACAACACCGACCATGATTATAACCATGACCATGATTATAACAACCACGACTATGATTATAACAAGCACGACCATGATTATAACCACGACCATGATCATAACCACGACCATGATTATAACAACCACGACCGCCAGTTATAACACGACCATGATCATAACCACGACCATGATTATAACAGCCACGACCGCGGTCACAACCACGACCATGATTACAACAACCACGACCGCGGTTACCGCTTCGCCACGACCATGATCATAACCACGACCATGATTTATAACCACGACCAGTTATAACAACCACGACCATGATTATAGCAACCGCGACCGCTGATCGCCGCCACGACCATGATTATAACCGCTTTGTATGATTATAACCACGACCATGATCACCAACCGGCCATGATTACCAAGCAACCACGACCATGATTATAACCCGACCGCAGTCATAACCACGTTATGATTATAACAGCCACGACCGTAGTTATAACAACCACGACCATGATCTTAACCATGACCATGATTATAACAATCACGAATGTGATTATAATAACCACGACCATGATTATAACAACCATGACCATGATTATAACAACCACAAATATTATTATAACAACCGCGACCATGATTATAACTCTCACGATCATGATTATAACAACCGCATCTATTATTATAACAACCACGACTATGATCATAACCACAACTATGATTATAACAACCACGAACAAGATTATAACAGCCACGACCATGATTATAACAACCACGACCATGATTATAACAACCACGACCATGATTATAAACACCACGACCATGATTATAACAACCACGACCATGATTATAACAACCACGA
>NW_024728060.1:0-3744 GCF_018991925.1 Homarus americanus
GCCTGTGGGGAATTGATCCTGTAGCTGCAGCATCAGCAGCAGGTGGTTGTGGTGGCCTGTGGGGAGTTGATCCTGCAGTTGCAGCAGCAGGTGGTGGTGGTGGTGGACTATGGGGAGGTGATCCTGTAGGTGCAACAGCAGCAGGTGGTGGTGGTGGTGGTGGCAGCGGCGGCGGCTTATCAGAGTTGATCCTGTAGCTGCAGCATCAGCAGCAGGTGGTTGTGGTGGCCTGTGGGGATTGATCCTGCAGTTGCGCCAGCAGCAGGTGGTGGTAGTGGGCTGTGGGGGGTTAACTGTAGGTGCAGCAGGTGGTGGCAGTGGACTATGGGGGAATGATCCTGTAGGTGCAGCAGCAGCAGGTGGTGGTGGTGGACTATGGGAGGTGATCCTGTGAGTGCAGCAGCAGCAGTGGAGTGGTGGCCTGTGGGAGTTGATCCTGTAGGTGCAGCAGCAAGTGGTGGTGGTGGCCTGTGGGGAATTGATCCTGTAGCTGCAGCATCAGCAGCAGGTGGTTGTGGTGGCCTGTGGGAGTTGATCCTGCAGTTGCAGCAGCAGGTGGTGGGTGGTGGACTATGGGGAGTGATCCTGTAGGTGCAGCAGCAGGTGGTGGTGGTTAATTATATGGGAGGTGATCCTGTAGGTGCAGCAGCAGCAGGTGGTGGTGGTGGCCTGTGGGGAGTTGATCCTGTAGGTGCAGCAGCAGCAGCAGGTAGTGTTGGTGGACTGTGGGAGTTGATCCTGTAGATGCAGCAGCAGCAGCAGGTGGTGGTGGACCGTAGGGAGTTGATCCTGTAGGAGCAGCGGCAGGTGGTGGTGGTTGCCTGTGTGGGAGATGATCCTGTGGGTACAGCAGCAAGTGGTGGTGGTGGCCTGTGGGAATTGATCCTGTAGCTGCAGCATCAGCAGCAGGTGGTTGTGGTGGACTGTGGGAGAGTTGATCCTGCAGTTGCAGCAGCAGCAACAGGTGGTGGTGTGAGTGGGCTGGGGAGTTAATTCTGTAGGTGCAGCAGGTGGTGGCAGTGGACTATGGGGGAGGTGATCCTGTAGGTGCAGCAGCAGCAGGTGGTGGTGGTGGACTATGGGGGAGGTGATCCTGTGGGTGCAGCAGCAGCAGGTGGAGGTGGTGGCCTGTGGGGAGTTGATCCTGTAGGTACAGCAGCAAGTGGTGGTGGTGGCCTGTGGAATTGATCCTGTAGCTTCAGCAGCAGGTGGTTGTGGTGGCCTGTGGGGAGTTGATCCTGCAGTTGCAGCAGCAGGTAGTGGTGGTGGACTATGGGGAGGTGATCCTGTAGGTGCAGCAGCAGGTGGTGGTGGTTATTATGGGAGGTGATCCTGAGGTGTAGCAGCAGCAGGTGGTGGTGGTGGACTGTGGGGAGTTGATTCTGTAGGTGCAGCAGCAGCAGGTGGTGATGGTGGACTGGTGAGGAGGGATCCTGTAGGCACAGTGGCAGCAGTAGGTGGTATTGGTGGACTGTGGGAGGTGATCCTGTGGTGCAGCAGCAGGTGGTGGTGGTGGACTGTGGGGGAGTTGATTCTGTGGGTGCAGCAGCAGCGGGTGGTGATGGTGGACTGGTGAGGGGGGGATCCTGTGGGCACAGTGGCAGCAGTGGGTGGTATTGGTGGACTGTGGGGGTGATCCTGTAGGTGCAGCAGCAGCAGCAGCAGGTGGTGGTGGTGGACTGTGGGGGAGTTGATCCTGTAGGTGCAGCAGCAACAGCAGGTGGTGGTGGTGGATTATGGGAGAGGTGATCCTGTAGGTGCAGGGCAGACGGTGGTGGTGGTGGACTGTGGGAGTTGGTCCTGTAGGTGCAGCAGGTGGTGAAGGACTGTGGGGGAGTTGATCCTGTAGGAGCAGCAGCAGCAGGAGTAGCAGGTGGTGGTGGTGTACTGTGGGTGGAGTTGATCCTATAGGTTTAGCAGCAGCAGCAGGTGTGGTGATGGTGAACTGTGGGGGAGTTGATCCTGTAGGTGCAGCAGCAACAGCAGGTGGTGGTGGTGGATTGGGGGGAGTTGATCCTGTAGGTGCAGCAGCAGCAGGTGGTGGTGGACTGTGGTGGAGTTGATCCTGTAGGTGCAGCAGCTGAAAGCAAAAACAACATAACAGCAGGTGGTGGTTGACTGGTGGAGTTGATCCTGTAGGTGCAGCAGGAGAGCAGTGAGTGCTGGTGGTTGGCTGGGGGAGTTGATCCTGTATTTGCAATGGCAGCAGGTGGTGATGGTGGACTGTGGGGGAGGTGATCTTGTAAGTACAGCCGCAGCAGCAAGTGGTGGTGGTGGACTGTGGGGAGGTGATCTTGTGTGCAGCAGCAGTAGGTGGTGGTAGTGGACTGTGGGTGAGATGATCCTGTATTTGCAATGGCAGCAGGTGGTGATGGTGGACTGTGGGGAGGTGATCTTGTGGGTACAGCCGCAGCAGCAGGTGGTGATGGTGGACTGTGGGGAGGTGATCTTGTATGTGCAGCAGCGGTGGTGGTAGTGGACTGTGGGTGAGATGATCCTGTATTGCAATGGCAGCAGGTGGTGATGGTGTACTGTGGGGAGGTGATCTTGTAGGGTACAGCCGCAGCTGCAGGTGGTGTGTGGACTGTGGGGGGTGATCCTGTAGGTGCAGCAGGATGGTGGTGGTGTGGACTGTGGGAGTTGATCCTGTAGGTGCAGCAGCAGCAGGTGGTGGTGGACTGTGGGGGAGGTGATCCTGTAGGTGCAGTGGCAGCAGTAGGTGGTGGTGGTGGACTGTGGGGGAGGTGATCCTGTAGGTGCAGCAGCAGGTGGTGGTGGACTGTGAGGTAGTTGATCCTGTGGGTGTAGCTGCAGGTGGTGGTGGGACTGTGGGGAGTTGATTCTCTGGGTGCAGCAAGCAACAGCAGGAGCAACAGGTGATGGTGGTTGTGGACTGTGGGGAGTTGATCCTGTAGGTGCAGCAGCAGCAGGTGGTGGTGGTGGACTGGGAGGTGATCCTGTAAGTGCAGCAGCAGGTGGTGGTGGTGGACTGTGAGGAGTTGATCCTGTAGGTGCAGCAGCAGCAGGTGGTGGAGTTGATCCTGTAGGTGCAGCAGCAGCAAGCAACAACAACAACAACAACAACAACAACATAAGCAGCAGCAGCAGCAGGTGGTGGTAGTAGACTGTGGGGAGTTGATCCTGTAGATGCAGCAGCAGCAGGTGATGGTAGTGAACTGTGGGAGTTGATCCTGTAGGTGCAGCCGCTGGCAGCAGGTGGTGGTGGTGGACTTTGGGGAGTTGATCCTGTGGCTGCAGCAGCAGCAGAACAACAACAGCAGCAGGTGGTGGTGGCGGCGGCCTGTGGTGGAGTTGATCCTGCAGGTGCAGCAGCAGGTGGTGGTGGTGGACTGTGGGGAGGTAATCCTGTAGGTGCAGCAGCGGTGTGGACTGTGGGGTAGTTGATCTGTAGGTGCAGGTGCAGAGTGGTGGTGGACTGTGGGAAAGTTGATGCCTTGGGTGCAGCAGCAGCAGTGTAGCAGCAGCAGCAGCAGGTGATGGTGGTGGACTGTGGGAGTTGATCCTGTAGGTGCAATGGCGGCAGGTGGTGATGGTGGGCTGTTGGGGAGGTGATCCTGTAGGTGCAGCAGCAGCTGTTGGTGGTGAACTGTGGGAGAGTTGATTCTGTAGGTGCAGCAGGGGGTGGTGGTGGTGGACTGTGGGAGTTGATCCTGTAGATGCAGCAGCAGCAGGTGGTGGTGGACTGTGGGGGAGGTGATCCTTATGGCAGCAGCAGCGGGTGGA
>NW_024728061.1:0-13125 GCF_018991925.1 Homarus americanus
ACAAGTTACGTATTGGCTTTTGCTCGGTCTATCGCAAGAACTTAGGTAGTTTAGATTAGGTTAGGTAGGGTTTTCAAAGTTGTTTTTAACCCTTCATGTTGAAAGTCTAACTCACTTTGGAGGATTCATTGTTTTTGTTAGTGTAAGAGGAAATTAAGATTTTATTATTTATTAGAAAAATACAAATAAAAGCGGTAAAATTATCGCTTTGGCTGTGCACCTATTTTCCAAGGTCACAATCGTTTAAAATACGTACATCAAAACCATTGATAAACCCAATTCAACCTAACCTAACCTATTTGAGTAATCAGTTTCTCCGCGGTGGTATTAAACTAATAAGTAACCTTTGCTTTAAATGCGAAGTTGTTATTTGACTGGATTCTGGGCCAAATAACCGCCGGCTATTTGACCGACCTGCGAGGATTGTATGGAATTTTAATGGGATTGTAGTGGGGATGATTGTGGGCATTAAACTAGTCATTACACTATGGTCTTATTTAATTGTATAATTTTTCTGTTGCCAAAAGGATTTAGTTTTTATTTAGATCCCGGCCAAAATCCACGGTTAGCCGAGTCCTGGTCAAATAGCCTGCCTATAATATAATAGATTTACAGTGTTGTGTATTATATAGCTATTGGTGACATTTCCAGAAAGCTTCAAGGACCAACAACACATCTCCATGAGTTCAGACTCGACCGTGACAGATCCATCCGTCTCGCATACGACTGCTAACGGAGAAACGCTGCCACCCACCGGAGGTAAGACCGACGCTCTACTTCCACGTCGTGTCGTTGTGTATTGCCGAGTGCATTAGAGTACAGTATTTGTATTTAAGACGACTTGTACAGTAATCCTATAAAAGTGACATTTATATAGATGTTTGTGTCTAAAGTCACGTCCCATTGGTGTCGGTACGGACCTCTCAAAAATATGGTCCAGATTCACGTTTTCCATCCCATACAAAATTTTGAATGTCTGTTTATTTTCTTTTTATTTTAAGTACAGTACAGTATATTAATAAATTTAAGCTTCTGTTTCAAAGCATAATGTCATTTATTAATTATGATTCTTACAAATGCTGTACTACTTTTTATACCTTTTTCTACTTGTATGTTTCAATTCAGTTAATGAAACTTTTATTTGCATAGTTTTGAAGAAGACTACTTGTATAAGTTTTAATGTTTCTGAACAGTGCACCTATCTTATAATATTTTCAGGTACTTTCTCCATCACTGCCTAAAGTGGACCTGAATCTTTGACCTAATGTGAACTAGAATGAAGTTGGCTGGACATAAAGTTAACTGACTTGAAGTGAACAGGACTTGAAGTTAACTGACCTGAAGCTAACTAGACCTCAGTACGTGGTATTGTATTTAATATTGTTGTGGTACTTGAATGTTAGGAAAGTTCTACAGGCATTCCCCAGTTTATAAGAGTATTATGCCTAAAACTTATATTAAATCGAATCAATATTCCTATAAATTCGCCAAGATATTTTCTACAATGAAAAAGTTCCCCAAATTATGTAGTCTCGAAAAGTTTCATAGATTTGCTAGCGGTAAATTTGAAACGCTAGATGAAATACATTGATGTGATCTCCAGTGCATCAGCAACAGCTATAGAGAGAAGCGAGGAGTCATCCTTGCGTGACATACATGTATATATCTTGCTGGGTAGAAGGCCCCCAACTGAGGATTACATTATCAAAATATATGGAAGAGTTTTGAACGTACGAGCTAGACCGAGACGGACCCGGGGCATATTTTGCCACCGTGTCGTAGTGGACGGTTTCATTCGCACGGAGATGCAATAATATAGTCGTCGACGACACGCCTGATTTTGAGGAGTGACCGAGCAAATAGTAGTTGATATTAGAGTGAACAGCTACAGCAATATACAATATATCGGTCTAAATGGGATCTGCCAAATATTATTGATACTAAATGGTGTCGGTTTAACGTCAAAATGAGATTTTAATCGCACGCCGTCTGGCCGCTTAGCGGCGGGTAACCCATCGCGATGCCCGAGGGTTCGCCGCCCCATTCTGCCGAGTTATCGAGGGCGTGTACCTCGTCGCGAAGGCCAATAATAGCACCTCTCTTGTCCCGCTATGCCTTTTCTGATAATTCCTCGTTCATTTGACATAAGATCCCAGTGTAATGAGACAAACCTCACAGAGAAGAGAATTACATATAAGTAGGGAAGAATAGAGAGCAGGGATGTAAAGATAGGAAACTTGGTAGCGGGCGCGGATGTTATTTACTCGGCCAATACTTATCTTATCTCGTATGTCAATACACATATATCACTTTTTAAAGGGACAACTTGTTAAACACGCTCGATACTTTAATTCACTCAATGACATGGACACATTAATATCGCTATTATATCGGGGTACTAACACATTATGTTTTCATTTACTCGACACCGACTCTGGACACACACCCGAATGAATACACTTCCCACAGTAGGTAACTCACCCTAGACGTTCTGACAAGACTCCACGCGGTACCCTGACGTAGGCCCAGTGAGTGCTGGCTGGCTGCCTCCTATGGGAGAACCCGCTTAGCTGGCGATGCCGTGGTCTGGTCGAAGTCCCCTCCGACCGCGGGAGGGGACATGCGTGACTGCTCAGCGAACCGAGAGACGACCCGAACGGAGAGAGATGACAGCAACCAGAATGAGAATCAGTATGACCAGAATGACGGTGGACGGACTAGGCCTTATGTGGGGCTCAACTGCTTTTGACCTCTAACCAATTATCACTAAACTGGTTAGATCTGGATAGCTGTGGCAGTGTGGTCCTGCCCAGGTGTCTTGGTAGTGAGGTTGTGGTCACCCGGCTAACTCGCCATTAGCGGGCGAGGTCAAGTACCTAGGGTCGACCGAGGTTCAACCGAATGTGGTACCACGAGGTCTGTAGTGTGCTTGCTGTTATATGTGACATAATTCTGGGCTGTAAGCTTGGGTCTGACAATGAATCATTACGCCAGTAATGACCGCACGGCGGCCCATTTACGACACACGCAACCGAATTGCGACGACTATGGCGCGAATCCTCGAAGATTTGCATCTTTCAAACATACACGGTCGTGGCAGTTACGGCCCGATAGCATATACGCCCGCGTTCTCCTCGAAAATACTTCCGTGGACGCTTTTGCTGACCACTACTCCGGACCTCTGACGGAGACACGACGAGATCCTTCCTGCGATTGGCTAGATATTATGTGTTGTAAAGGAATATCATTCCTTGCTTTAGTAAGCATTTTCTCCAGGTGTAATGTTAACTCACATCTATTGAGGATGTAACCCTCACCTACAAAATTGACAATAACATTTGCTGTAATCGGACATATCTAGTTGCCTCAAATAAATTGGGGGTTGCAATTTGAAATTTCAAAGTCATTACTGAGGAATAACGGGTCTGGCACTGCACTCTAAGATTAAGAGAAAATGGACTCGCATCCTGAAGTGAGAGAAACGATCTCAATGACGGAGACGTAAGCACTAACACGCAGTCACCTGGCGCTTAGAGACTTGACAAGTTCACTCAACCAATAGTTGGTGTACGTTATCTAGTGAATGAATAATATTGTACAGCATATAATATCGTAAATACAGCGTCCTCGATTAACAATGGACCTAAGTGCAAACCCGCATTGGGTACGCGGTATCTAAACGTATCGTGGTACTTAAATTGTTATGTCTATGGCAAATATAGATTGTTTACAGATATTCAAATACCATCTTACAAGAATCCCAGCAATGTAAATTATATTCAACCAGGTCGTTTGGTGGCAAATTATGAGAAGAGCTCAGCTACCTCAAGTAATGATAAATAACACCGGGCAGCTTTCAGCGCCCAATCGTCAAATCGTATCTCAGCTAAATAAAGACACTCTTGTCACCCTACTTCTCCCCTTCTTCCCACGCCGCTGGCCCTCTCCCTCCTTGTGTCTTTGGTGACAAAATATTGTGAAAACTTTATAGCTTAAGGTGTCGTGGTTTGACATTATCTCAGACTAAAGTTAGGATTACAATTTGTATAGCTGGGAATCTTGCAAGGCAGCCAATAATTTGAATATTATAAACATTATATATATTTTGTTGAAGATATAAAATTGTAGTACATTTTATAATATAAAGTTTTTTTGTAAACTGTATTTTTGGGTAGATTTATATCAATTTCTTAATTTATTTTCATCCATTTACATGCAATACACCATAATAAAAGAAAACGAAAAGAAATAAATTCACCCTCGGTGCAAAGCCGAGTGTTCTTGTACTAATTTGATTATTGCATAAAAATTGTTTTGTCCAGTAAAATTATAAGTACGTTTCTATTCAAATTAATCAAAGTATGTTACAAGAATCCCAGCAATGTTAATTATATTGCAAATTATGGTCATTTCTACTGGCATTTTAGAAATGAGAAGTTTCCAGTAGGACTGTTAAATAAACACAGAGACCTTGGCTCAAAGTCTGTCAAAACATATCGCCCTTAAGTCTCTCTCTCCTCTCCCCATCTGTTCAGCCAGGTTTTAGGCTTATAGTTTTTATCTTTACATACATTTTATAGTTAGGAGATTATAATTTGTATTGCTGAATCTCTTGCAAGACTGCCATAATAATTTGAATGTAAACGCTATATGGCTGCCTTCCGAGAGATAAAAAATTAAGTTGTACATTAGTGTACAGTACTGTACATTTTTAATATAAAGTGTTTCAAGTGTATTTTTGGTAGATTTTACACAATTTTCATTTATTTTCATCCATTTACATGCACACACCATACTAAAAAGAAATAATTGACCTTAGTGCAAAGCTGAGTTTTGTTGTACTAATTTGATTTGGGTACTAAAATTGTTAGTGTCTAGTGGAAATTATAGCATGTTTATATACACAAATTAATCAGTTTGTTACAAGAATCCCAACAATGTTAATATATTCACCCGGTAAAACGACAGACCTGCTGGGCGCCAACCGCTTGTGTCGCCTGGCTTTATCTTAAATAATATCACAGACAAAAGTTAGAGAATTTAACGGTATTGCTAAAATCGTTACAAGACGGCTAATAATTTTAATATAAACGTTGTATATTTTGCACAAGAGATAAAATTTGCAGCTCCTTTGTAATAAAAATTAGTTTACACCAACATTTGTATGTGAACTATAGCATGTTTCTATTCAAAGTAATCACAATTTTATAAGCAATTCCAAGTCAGTTTAGTGATATTTCATAAGAGAAAACTGAAAGTCATTGTTAAGGACAGATAAAATAACAAGCCTAGACCTTGGCATCAACTGCCATGAACTGATCAAGAGTAAAACGGCCATTTCGTTGTCTCATAATTTAGCCATACGATTTACGAAACGCCTGTTTTAACGCGACATCACAAAAACGATGTTTTGTGAGGAGATGCAATGAGGCATTTGGGCATACTGGTCTATTTAGTATTTTAAAGTTAGTCGCAATACAAAGCAAATTGTCTCCATTGAAACCATTTTAATTGGAGTCCACTGGTTTAAAGCTATTAGCTCTAGAATGCGCTCGTTATCACGCACGTACGCAGCATCGCACCGACATGCACGACCGCAGCAATTTTGATGTAAACGCTCGGTTTACAAAGAGAGGCTGAATCGACATTCGATAATGCTGTCGGGTCGTCGGCGTATCACCGCTTCTACGCTTAGTAAATAGTCGCAGATTTTTATCACGGGCCAAGGCCCGCCGACGGGCATCACGAGGGTTACGGTCTGCCATCACCACTCAGATTCGGCCTCTGTTGCGCAGTCAGACGTCCGCCGTCATAGAAGTGCACTCGCTTGTTTAGTCTCATGTGCAGTATATTGCATTTTTTAAGGGTTAGACCAGCAGTGATCGAGTAGTTCCATCACGAGGGTATCAGGCCTCACCGTCGTCTGGACACAATTTCCTCGGGCTACTTGACGCCTCCGCTATCGCATAATTTATACAAATTAAAATTATCAACACGATATTTTATGAGGGCATTATGATTGATTTATAACACCCTTATGCAATGGCTAAAGCAGATGTAGTGCAGTATAATTATTAAAATTTGCGCAGCATTCACATACGACAAACTTAACCTACAGAAGAAGTCGCCGGCAACGGCAGCAGCGAAGCGCCGCATCCGGAGACGGATACTTAAGAACGACTCGCTGGAACAATCAGGATCGCTGCCCACGCTGAGACGGGTCGGCAGCCATTCGACGAAGAGCAATCGCTTTTCTAGGAATGACCTACGTTGTTTTGTATTTTATGGATGCTATTTCATGATAACGAAGTCAGCCAATGGTTATTTTAGCTTAAGGTCATATTATACGGTATTTGTACGTGTTGCATTTCATTAAGTAAGAATGGTTGCCTGACGGTCGACTCCACAAAATAACGGCGGCGACAGAGCCCGCACTGGAGAAGACGGAAGCCCGGTAGTACACGACGCTAAAGATTAACAGATAGTTTGACGACTATACCACCCCTTCATCCACATAGCACCCCTTGTTCCCTCCACCTACCATCGCTTCCTCCCTCCACCTACCTCCTTCTCCAGCTAAATATATCCTCCCTCCACCTACCACCCCTTCCTCCTTGTTCCACCTACCATCGCTCCTCCTCCACCTACCACCCTTGTTCCCTCTACCTACCATAGCTTCCTCCCTCCACCTACCTCCTCTCCATTCCTCCAGCTAAATCATCCTCCTTCCACTTACCACTCTTCCTTCTCATCTATTATCTTTCCTTCCATCCCTCTATCCCACCATCTGTCCCTCCTTTCTTCACGTACCACTCTTCCTTTCCTTATCTATTATCCTTCCCTTCCACCCTCTATCCCTTCCCTCCACATACCACCTCTCGTTCCTTCCACTTGTGTTTTATTGGTTTATTTAATAAGTTTTATAGTATATGATGGTCACCTTATTAATAATGTAACATTTTGTGTGATTACAATTACACTACACACACTTAGTTAGTGACCAGTTATTAGTGTTGATATTAATGGGATAAATATTAGGTAAGTTTATTGAGTTTGCTATAAAATATAAGACTATAGTAATTATAAAGTGAGTGTGAAGAAGGGTTTATAAATTGTATAAATGTCAATTAGAGGAACAAATAATTTGCTAACCACACCCTAGTCCTTCAATGGAAAACGATCGAAATGCGCGAGGGTCGAGAATTGCGAACGATTCGGGAGAATAAATGCGGCGACACGCGTGAGAATACTGTGACGCCACTCGGGCACGTACGTTTCCATTCACTAAAGTTAGGTGGGTTTTTTGGGTGGCGTGGGACCCGAGGGCATCGGCAGGCGGTCGCGTCCGCGCTGCCGTGGCGAAATTGGGAGGACGGACTCAGCGACGGGCGTTGACGTCGCAGAAATTAAGGAACGGCATCTTCAGCGAACCGTGCCCGCGAAAAAGGAACGCCGGGCCGAGCGCGGGCTGCTCCTCCGCCCGACATTTCGTCGCCGGTAACAAAAGTAGTCGATTGAAGTCACCTGTTTTGCCTGGGTGGATGTGTTTGGCAACTGTTTTAGGCAAGTGAATTTTTGGTACAGCAGATTTGGGGATTCATTGTAGGGTAGACTTGCCACAGTGCACAGCGTTTTAATTAGTATTATATTGCGGCGATTGGCGAGCACGTAGACCAAGCCTCACTCGACCGCGTTTCAGAGGCGCGGATTTGGTCCGAGGCCACTTGCAGTCATTCGAGGGTATAGTCCGGAACGCCGTTCGACAAACGTCTCGTCGAAATTCGAGCGGCGTTTCCGCTGGGGCCGGTCGAGCGACGACGCCCCGGAGGGGTCGTCGCCGGCATTCGCGGCATCCGAAGGGCCCACGAGACTCCGAGGCCACTCGACCCCGAGTAGAACGAGGCACGCGTCGAATCGCGACCCGTTAAAAGCGGGAAGAAATAAGACGCTGCAAATAACGGCAGATTAATCGCTAATCGGGGAGCTCGAATCAGACTTAATTTTGTCGTCGACACTCGTACGTACGGAAAGTGCCAAATAAATAAATAATACGTATTTTTTTTATGGGAATTAGCCCACCCGGGCACGGGTCACCGACCCACATCGGGGCGAAAATGTAATAATAATAATTATTGAAGTTACGGCGTTCATTTTTGGTGGATATCGACGAAATACGACGCGAGAGGCTCGGACGACGACACAAACGACGTCGCTCTCTCCGGTATATTTTCGGGACCGTCCGTAAAAACAAAACCAAAACATAAGGTGCGCATTGAAAGTGGCGCTTTATTCCAGAAGTAAAATCAAACATATTGACATAAATATTGGGTAACCTAGTTTATATGTAACAATAATACTAAAGAACCTTAAAGAAATAGAAAATGGAAAAAAATGAAAAGTGAGGAACAATATATTTATGTTGTGTTGTCAGTAGTAAGAGAAACAATTGAGACCCCGCAATCGCGCGTTAAGGAGGCAGAAAGTCAGACGAGCGACCCGGGACTCGGTCACAATTTTAGGGATGCCACGTAGCAGCGAGATCTACCGCGGACGACACGTCACGCTTCCAATATTTTCCGAGGAGGCGGTATCTCCCCGTTTGGTAGCTGCCTAAGTATGTAAGATTTTCGAATGGAAAGTGTATGTTTGGCAAATGTATCCAGGTCTTTAGAGAATGTCCTCTGATATTTTGGTTAGTTGTCAAGGGTTCATGTGTAATTTACATGCCTAATTGACTTTGTATATTTTTTAACTTTAATTTTTCATTTGCAGTCACGGGTCGGAGTTGCCCGACGGGAGTCGGAAACATCATTTCGGTGTGGACCGGCGACTCGACGGACCCCGGCCGAGGACGCCGCTCGAAACGCGGGAGTCGCGGGTAAGAATCTCGGACGACGCCGTATTGTAATGTTTATATTGCAGTGTACGGCATTTACTTAACGGTTCTTCGAAGAATAGGAATGCGCATGCGGCGTGCCTCGGCGCGTCCGTAGGAATTGCGTAGGGTAAGTCGACGGTTTTAAAGGGAGACGAGAATTTATTAAGCGGCGCGTCGTCGACCCGACCGCGAATCATTAACGGCGGGGTCGCGTCGCGGTCGCGGACGAAATATCGAAGGAAGTTTTGACCGATCACCGAGAGGAAATAGGACGGGAATTTACGAGTAAAAGAGTAGAACGTAAAGACGACGAGGGAGAAACGAAAATGTCACCGACGACGAGACTCGGGTGCCGTCGAAAATGCGTAGACGGACATTACAAGTGTCATAACGAGAGTACTTAACTTAGCATAGAGATATAGAATTGAAGGTCTCATATCTGGTCTAAAAGTGTTGGATGCAATATGAAAAGTATGATTAAAAAATGGGAGTTTAACCCATAAGCCATGGGTTAGGGTGCTGCTGGCACTTCCCCCTCCCTTTCTATTGGGATAAATTGAGAAACAAGATGAATTCTCCCCCCTCAAAAAAGGGGAGACCAGATGTACGTCGTGGAAGTTTCACCTCGGGTGTAAGGGTTAAGAATGTAGTAGCTTGTAATGGAGGATGAGGTATATGTATTTATGTCCTATTTTTTATACCGTATTGCAAGTAGGCGTTATTGTACGGACGTCGCGGGTCACAACGGGAACGCGGCACGCCGGAGGCGGGTACACGCGACGCTCCCTTAAAACGGAAGGCGAACGTTCGTGGCGCGGGTATATCCACTTCCCTTAAAAGTGTAATTATTGATCCTCCTCCGACACATTGCACTATTCGAACACGGACGCGAGATCATCCGATCGCCGTACACGTCGCGGGTACGCGTCTCCCGAGGAGACGAGGCGTATCGAGTTCACGCGGATGCACCCGAGATATTTCCTTTCGAGTGTAGTTTTTGGTTCACCGCCAACACCTCTCGTAGTTCCGATACATTTATCCTCGTACCGGATCTCCGTCGTCGCATATTTTCACGCGACCTCCGCGGAAGTTACGTTCGCTAGACGTCAACGGTACGACCTCGAGAGCACGACGTACATTCCGTCGTAAAGTACACCGGCGTGGATCGAGTGGACTTTCCCAATCGTCTGATAGATTCCTCGAGTTCTTGTGAATGGTACGAATACATACAATTAATCATATGTTATGTATAAGTATATCGTATGTCTTTTGATAATCGTCAAGTATTGGAGGCGGCGACAACGAGCGCGCCGTACCGACGGGCGGAGGAGCATCCGGTTTGATTTCGTGTTAGGCGACGGGGTCGCGGGTATTTCCGGAGATGCGGCACGAGCGGGAGAAGTAATTTGCGCGGGATGTAATTGCGGGGTAGTCGAGCACTGCAGCGGGTGTGCTCGTGTGTTTTAGTTGGCAATAGTGTATAGATATGTTTGTGTGGGGTGAGTGTGTATAGGTATACTGTAGAAAGAATGAACTTGGATGAAGTTTGTTTGGGAATTAATCTAATTTGTAATAGTAGATAATTGTTTATATATTTTGACAGTAATTTGTCCATTTCAGTTGCGGACGAGAGCGCCGACACGAGTCCGAGACGGATCGTACGGTCGGCACGTCGGAGCGGTTTGGACGAAGACATTCGGGAACCGAAGACGAAGACGCCTCGCCACGAAGACGCCGGTCGACGCGCGAGGAAGATACTCCGGAACACGGGAAGAATACCACATTCGCGAATGCGGGAAGATACTCGTCAACTTAGAAGAGGACGCGCATCACTATTGTATAGCGATGGTTTTAAAGACGGCGTAATGTGTAAAATGAATGCACGTGTTGTTTGTAACGATTGTTATAACGTTTGTAGTATTGTTTTTAGAGACCGACTCCGCGAAGACGGAGGAAGTCGATACGTGTCGAGAATGAATTTATTGAAGATGATCATCGTAGACACGTTGCAAATAGATCGTAAAAAGTCACGTGTGGAGGGACAAACTCCGCAAATAACGGCAGCGTAAATACGAGACGACGCGGCGGCGGGGACGCGCGCCTCTCGAAAGTAAAAGAACGGGGGAGATCGGACCGACATAGACGGTGTTGTTGAGGTAATTGATAAGAATGGAGAAATGATGACTATTTGGTGTGGTTTTTTAGGACAGAGAGTAGTTATATATTAGTAAAGATATAAAGTAAAATGGGATAAGGACGGCGGTGGGGGACAAGGAACGACACACTCCGTAGGGCATTAAAGGAATTGACGTGCGAGTACCGAGTCGGCGTAATTGTGAAAAAGAGATGCGAGGGGGATTTTGAAGAGAAGAAGTAGTCACGCGGTAGAGGAATTGCGGGGAAATCGGCGAAAGCGACGATCGGTTACGGGAGAGGATTTAACGAATAACATTTTGATGCGGGACGGGAGACGACGAATTTAGGGAATGCCGGTTTAGGAGAGGGTCGTACGTAAAGCGGCGGGTGCGGGCGTCTGCGGATACGGACGACGGAGAATAGACGGGAATGTGCATCGAGACGAGGCGGTGCAGAAACGAAAGTGTCGGAGGTACCGCAGGGAAGTATACCCGCGAGATGTGTAAAGAATGGTTTGGAAGTAGAGTTAGGTGAGAGTCATGTGTTTGAAATGGTGGGAAGGTTTGATAGGTGTATTGGTTTTACGTAATTGTGGCAGTCGGTTTGAGAGCGGGCAGCTGTGGAATGCGCGCGGGTATCTATTTTGAGACCGCGACATCTACCGGTAAGGAAATATGCGATGCAGCAGTAATATATTTTTGGTTAATAGTAGTTTCATTTATTTGGCATGAATTTATACTCGTTCACGTGTACTCCGTGTTGCTCCACTCGTGTTAAGGCGTTTGTATAATAAAAAAATTTGGTGGACGAGTAGGATAAGTGGAAGGGGAAGGAATACGAGCACAATGTTGAATTTGTAAGCCCTCCCTTTTTTTGTTTTTTCCCTCTGCCTCCCTGTCCTCCTCGTTTCTTTGTTCGTCGAGTGGTTTCTTGTCCCTCCGTTTCATTGTGACTCCCTTCGTCTTTGTCCCCCCTACCTGCTTCTGTCCCTCCTCCTCTTCTTCCTGTTTCCTTCTTTTACTCCTGCTCTTTGTCCCCCCCCCTCCTCTTCGCCTTATGTCTTCCTCGTTTCCTTGTTTATTCTTTTGCTTGTTCTCCCTCTGTTCCTCCTCCTCCTCCTCCTCTGTTTGATTGTGATTCCCTTCTTGTTTCTCACCTTCCCATTCCTCTTGATCCTGTTGTTATTCCCGTTTGTTTGTTTTTTGTTGTTGTTGCTTTCTTTCCCTTTGTTGCCCTTTGTTGGTCGTTTTTGTGTCCCTGTATACGTGGTTGTATTACTGCTGCTGTGTGTATGTTGGATTGTATTTATTTGTGTTGTTATAAATATGTTGTGAGTGTGAAGTAGATATATTGTGTTGATATTTGACTAAATTTTGTTGTTAAGAAGAGGAGTTATGTTTAGATTTGGAAAGTAATTGTCATCGAGGTCGAGAATGCACGTATCGTCTTTAGTTTGAATACGCAGTCGCGACGTGCACGCGTGTAGAAATGCGTCGGGCGAATCGTCGCGTTGCGTTTGGGTAGTTATATATCGGGAAATAGTGGAAGAGTGTAAGTTAATGTTGTGGACTTGTGAAATTGATGAGCATGAAATGTTTTATTGTGTAGTAGTTATGGATTTTAATTTGAAGGGAGTTCCGCGTCGACTCGGAATTTGGCGCGTGGTACGAATCGATCGGAACGGCCGCAATAAATCGCGGGAGTCGCGGAGTTATTTTTTTTTCGTCGTAGAATTATTTGTGGAGTCGTAAAAAAATGTTTTCTTGTCGATGAAAGTTAATTATTTGTGGAGTTTGAATCTATTTTGTTTTGTGGACTTGGAAAATGTGTTGCATATATGTGGACTTTGAATAATTGAGATATTTTGTGGACTTTGTATAATGTTCATGTTTGTGGACTTGAAATTGTTAACTTTTGTGGACTTTGAATAATTGATAATGTGTGTCGACTTTGAATTTGTTTTGCCTTTTGTGGACTGGGTATATTTTTTGCGCGTGCGCGGACCGGGAAGTTCATTCGTCGGGTCCGAGGACCGGTAATAATTATCGACGCACGCGGACCGAGAATAACGTATTACGCTCGTGGAATTTGACTAATTTCTTATCGCGTGT
>NW_024728062.1:0-1011 GCF_018991925.1 Homarus americanus
TCTCGGTGGCTATAGCTTCAGAGTTATTTTTTGAGGTCCTCCTGGAGGCTCTATCGCCTAGGTCGGTAATTTTGAATGTGGCTGGTGAAGAGCTCCATGGTGGAGGAACTACGTAACCATTTTTGAAAAAATTGTGAACAATTTTAGAAAATTTTGGAAAATTTTCTGAAATTTTAGGAAATGTTTTGAAATATTTGAAAAATTTTCGGAAAATTTTCAGAAAATTTGGAAAATTGGAAAATTTTGGAAAATTTTCTGAAAATTTTTGTGAAATTTTTTGAAATTTTTGAAAAAATTGGGAAAAATTTTGGAAAATTTCTGAAATTTTTCGGATAATTTTGAATATTTTTGAAAATTTTTGGAAAATTTTGGAAATTTTTGGAAAATTTTTTGAAATTTTTTGAAAATTTTTGAAATTCAATTTTCAAAAATTTTCAGAGGTCTGACCTTAGGTGTAGGCCGCTCGGATGTATGATGTTTTGGATCACCGCCATCTGTGAGTATCATGCTGCATCTGCCGGTGTCTCAGTGGCTATGGCTTCCAGAGTTATTTTTGAGGTCCTTCTGGAGGTAGGCTTTACTATCGCCTAGGTCAGTAATTTTGAATGTGGCTGGTGGAGAGCTCCATGGTGGAGGAACTACGTAACCATTTTTGAAAAATTGTGAAAAATTTTAGAAAATTTTTGGAAAATTTTTGGAAAATTTTGGGAAATGTTTTGAAATATTTTGAAAAATTTTGGAAAATTTTCGGAAAATTTTCTGAAAAAATTTGGAAAATTACGGAAAATTTTCTGAAAATTATTGTGAAATTTTTGAAATTTTGAAAAATTTTGGAAAGAAATTTTTTGAAAATTTCTGAAAATTTTCGGATAATTTTGAATATTTTGAATATTTTTGGAAATTTTTGAAATTTTTGGAAAATTTTGAAATTTTTGGAAATTTTTGAAAATTTTCGAAAATTTTCAAAAATTTCAGAGGTCTACTTAGGTGTAGAAGGCCGCTCGGATGTAT
>NW_024728063.1:0-25000 GCF_018991925.1 Homarus americanus
ATTCTACAAGAGTGGTCAACTACAAGCCAAAGGAGGGTAGTCAAAACTTTTATTTTTAAACGCAAAATTCTTATTAAAGTCACAAAGGTCGAAGCCAAGACACTCAGTGGTAAGAGAAGCTGATTGTTCTGAGGGACTTAGCCAACTGACAAGGATATATCTAAGACAAAAGAAAAGAAAAGTGATAAACAATAATTATTTCCATTTTTTTGTCAACGAAAAGAAGAGACATTAAAACAAAATTTGATACGATGAAAAATCTCTAGATCCCTACACCTGCGCTTAGAACCTGTACCTATGCTGTTTGTTTCATAGGCTAATTAAGTGAACTGAAATGAAAGGTAGTTGGAGTACACCTGAAGACGACAGAACACCGCCTCATGTAACCCCCATCCTGGGTTCATATAATTATAGAAAACAATTAAGGTGTAGTGGCCTGAGGGGAGTTTCGTACCCATTACCCCTCTGGCAGTGTGGGTTCTAGGGAAGGGTGAGGGAGGGAGGCAAGAAGGTAGAGAGAAGAAAGAAGACATGCAAGTAGAGGGGAGAGACAGAAATGAGAGAAAAATATATCAATGACGAAGACATGGATGCTAATGGTGGAAGCATGAGAGGCTGTGTTGTGCAGGAAAACAAATGAAGGAGAAGACAATGGTTGGAGGATAAACCACATTGGGAAGAGGAAGAGAGAGAGGAAGAGGAAGAGGAGGAGGAGGAGGAGGAGGTAATCGAGGTTAGAGGCTGAAGGGTATAGAGGACAAGAGGCTATGCTCGGGGCAGAGGGGCTGATAAAGAAGATAAGCACAAATTTTATGGTTGTAAGATGAGCTTTTGGTGTCGGGGTTGAGTCAGAGAAGGAAGGAGGGTGAGGGAGCATAAAGGGGGGTAGAGATGTTATGGGGAGATAAAGACAAAGGGTAAGGGAGATATGGTGGGTTAACCGTTGAGTACGATGACTTAACCCTGAATACAATGACTTAACCTATTGAGTACGATGACAACCACTTGAGTACCTATTGAGTACGATGACAACCACTTGAGTAGGATGACTTAACTACTTGAGTCCAATGACTTGACCACTTTGACTACGATGATTTAACCACATGAGTATAATGACTTAACCACATGAGGACAGTGACTTAACTACTTGAGTACGATGACTTAACCACTTGAATACGGTAATTTAACCCTGAGTACGATGACTTAACCCTGAATACGATGACTTAACCACTTGGATACGAGAACTTAACCCCTTTTGAATAAAATCATCTTACTCAAGGTATTTGTATTCCAGGGGTTAAGACATTGTTCACCAAAGGATTAAGTCATTGTACTCAAGGGGATAAATTAGCTTAAAGATGAATGCAATATATTTTTTTGTTTCAGTTTCTAATAATAAACTCTGAATTTCTGTGCCTTCATATTTTTGCATACTTATTACTCCTGATTTAGAATATTTCGTCTTTCTCTGGAAAAGTTTCGAGAAGGCTTGATTTCACCAGATTTTTGGATAAACTTTTTTAATATCATCTGCTAGGTGGAGGTCACCAGTAAATATTTATAGAATGCTTGTGTATACCTGTATATCCTACAGGGGAGGAAGAAGCTATTGATACGAGTAAAATTAAGTATTCTGTTGTGCTTGAGAATTACTACATAAGGCAATAGGGATTATGCGGTAGTGATTTATTTTCATTTCGCATATAGTGTATTTAGGAATTTTTTGCACAGAATATATATATATATATATATATATATATATATATATATATATATATATATATATATATATATATATATATATATATATATATATATATATATATATATATATATATATATATATATATATATATATTGGGGGCATTTTTCAGTATTACGGGTGTTGAAAATTGAGAAATTAATACGATAAATACAACTATATAAATTTCCAAATACAGTCGTTACAGTGCAAGAAAAAAGCAAACTATTAATATCTTTACTTAATAATTATGCACTATTATAGCATGATAAATACTTACAACACACATAAATCTTTATTAGAAATGCAGTTAATACAACACTTGCCGTAAAATATGATGATGGTTGCTTAACTCTGAAGCCATTTGGGAACACTAGTTAAGGAACTTGATCATGTTTTCTCCCTGCCGCCCTCACAGTGCTCTTGTCAGATGTAATGAATGAATCACTTTACATGGTGAAAACTGGGGTGGAGAGAACTACACGCATAAACAGCACCAACAAACGACAAGCCGCAGCATGAGACACATCCTAAGACAAACGGAAGCCAATTTTCTACATTGAATATTATTTTACACATCGAATGTTTTTACACACTCAAGATTTCCCAAAAATTTGTCTTAATTTCAAAATCTCCGTAACTCTGAGTTGCATGTACGGTTGAGTGAAGCAGTTGACAATATACCATATGGACAAAAAAGACTAAAAATTCCATGACATTACTCCATTGTGAACGAAGTGACAGACATTATAATTAACACAGAACAGTTATATCAACTTATCACATCATGTTGTGACGTAAAAGAAATTAGCGATAGTCTGAGATGACAGTGGCCACAAAGTGTGAATGAGTGAGTAAGCAAATCTCGAAATACACATACGAATATATATTATTAATTAGCGGAGATCAGAGCAGGAGCCTCACTTGTCCGGGTTCCAGGCCAATATTACCTCCCACACCGAGGGTAATTTACTTGGGTCTTGGCTGCACCCCTGACCGTGTAACACAGCACCAAGTATAATATGAGGTGCAGATCTTGCAGCTCCAACCTGCCACTTTCTTGCCCGTGAATTATGTTTTGTCTGGCGAAGTGCGCTCCGTCTAGCAGATTTATCTCGTGCATAATATTTAGCAATATATCAAGAGGGTAAAACATTGTGTGTGTGTAAATATGGCAGGATAATGTATGATAAATTTACGTAATAAATAGCTGACAATATTTCAAGGGAATGAAAATCACTGTCCATATATCTTTTCATGTTATATGTTTATTTATTCATTCACTCATTCATTCCTTCATTTATTGTTGACTATGTATAGATTTGTTACTTATTCATTCATTGCTAATTAATATTTTTTATTATATTTGTTTACCTATGACATAGCAAAAGGTATCTTCAAGGACACTTAGTATTCCTCAAGAAGCTTCAGTATTATAACAAAGGAGAAAAACCCGAGGTATATAAAGTAGAGAGTGATTCATGTGACAAATTATAGTACTTGGCCCAAAGCAGGTCGAAGATAACTGCAACGTGTGATTGATGTGGGACCATTATTCACAGCAATGATGAGACCCGGATTTCGGCTCAGCCTAATTGACAGTGGAATTTAGTGGTTTGATGGGAGAGTGGAGGTGGTGATAGTGGTAGTGGTGGTGATGGTGGTAGTGATGGTGATTGTGGTGAGGATGGTGGCTAGTGATAGTGGTAGTTGGTGGTGATGGTGGTAGTGGTGGTGATGGTGGTGGTGGTGGTATTTGTGTATTGATCGATAGAGGTTCCGATGATTGATGTAGGGGAAGGAATGGGGAAAGGGGATTCTGGTGGATGGTGTGGGAGACAGTAGTGATAATTAGTGGTGATGGTGATGGTAGGGATGATGGTGGTTGTAAGGATGATAGTGAACTGTGATGGTGGTGGATATAATATAAGTCGAAGGTGATGACTGTTTTGGTTGATGGTTTGGTTGACACTGGCGATATTTTGTGGTATGAGAAAATACTTGTCAGAGAGATAATCTGATAATGGTTGGTAGTTGGAGAGGGCAGCAGTGGTGTTTTATGACAGGAGAGAAGAGGTTGGAGATGGTAGCGTGGAAATGGCAATGGCAGTGTAGGGGAGTGACGAGGACGATGGCTATGATGAAAACTGTAGTAACTGTAGTGAGGATTAGCTTGAGCACAGAAAGGACCCTAGCCGGAATTTCTATCAGAGCAAACATGGTGTAAAATCTAAGGTAACGTGAGAGACGGGCAAACTGTGAACTTCTGAGGGTGTGAGACGGGCAGGAGAAACACCCAAAACATGTTTCACGTTCTCGACTCACGATGAAGAGTTGGAAAGACTATTGATGTACGCTAAGGCCTGGCTCAAAGTTGTACCTCATTCTAGATATATTGTACAGACGTAAAGGTTTATAATCAAAATATCATTATTGTTATTATTATGGTTATTATTATTCTTTGTATCATTAATACTACAAATATTAATGGCTTCAGCCTTACTACTTTCATTGTTACTGTCTTTGTTATCATTCTCTTAAATACATGAAGAAATTAAATATTGAAACAGAGAGAGAGAGAGAGAGAGAGAGAGAGAGAAACTACCTGGTATCATGGGTCACTTAAATATTCATCCTCTTGTTATTGTAGCTGCAGACCACTCTGAGGTCTTTAATGTTGTATTGGACTCTCTCTCTCTCTCTCTCTCTCTCTCTCTCTCTCTCTAGCTCTCACTCTCTTTCTCTCGTTCTGTCTATTTTTCTTTGAATTGTTTCTAAAGCTGAAAAAAGTTATGAATAATTTTCCAACTTTTCAAAGGAAGCTTAAATTAGCTTGGAATTTCGCTGTGTATAGGTTGACGTAAGCGATATCTTTTGTTTAACTGAGATTTATAACTTCACGTGTCCCATTGTACGAAGACCGCCCTGGGTGAGCCAGTATCTCAACAACAACCAAAATTTTCTTAGTGAATGGAAAAGATGACACACACACACACACACACACACACACACACACACACACACACACACACACACACACTCCAATTCTAACAAAAGAGAAGTGAGACGAACTTTACTTTAAACAATTCGCAAAACAAATAGAGATGTTATAGAAGCTGATCACTACATTACCCAAAAGATTTGTATTCCTGAGATTGCCCCAAAAAATTATCAAAAAGAAAGAGATAAAAATATGTAGCTTCAGTGGTATAATGTAACACGTATTGTATAGAGTCGCAAAAGAAATTCCTATGTAAAAGAAGAAATTTGTTGTTTCAGTTTCGTACGTGAATTAAATTACACACAAATTGAAAGTACTGATGAACATATTTATAACACAACACAGGTATGGAGACACATAACACTGATATCCATTTGTAGGAGAAGATAAAACCCCCCCCCCCCCAAAAAAAAACGAGAGAATTGTATATTACGACCGTCTGTAACCCACCATTGAAAAATACAGTGATCCTCTTATTGTGTATTTTATCTTCTCCTACAGTGGAATTTCAGTGTGCGTGTGAACAAGGATCGCTACCACGGCATAGAGGTCCAGGGTTCGATTCCCGACTAGTCAGGTATTGTTTGTATTTGGAAGTCCGTGTGTATATGGACTGTTGAGATATACTATGTATACTGTATGTAGCCTCGTGTTTCCTAGTTCGAGTCGGTAAAATGCTATTACGACCACACAGTTAGCACGGGCAATCTCCGATAGAGGTTCACGTTGCTTAAAAGTAAGATGAACGATCGGACTTTGTGTGAAATAAAACAAAACCTAGGATTGCTTTTGTTGCTCTTCTGGCGCCGTGGTAGGGACCCCTGTTCATACGCAGAAGTTCAGTAAGATTAAGGGAAAATATAAAAGAATTTTTGCATTTTCACTTGAGCCCTACTATCACACTTATCGCCTCCCCCGCTGACCATCACAGGCTGAATGAAAGAGGTGCTCACTCTGCTGACACCTGACAACATCATGTTAGCAGCGACCCACATAATCTGTAAATAATTGAGAGACTCAGGCTGGCAGACACAGGCATGGACTGTCTTCTTGTACATGCAGGTGTATATCTTGGCTCTCTATCTCACTGTCAATAGTTGAGGGGAGTCTCTTGTTCCCGGGGTAACTGAAAGGTCAGAATGGATTTCTCACATATTCTCTGGAGTTTTGTGTGCATGTCTGTCCCATCCATGACTGAGACTAGACTAGTCGTGGTGTGTCGTCGTGCATGACTTGTGCCATTCACAGTAGCTGCATTTTTGCCATATTCGATTTTTCCCTAATTCTATCTATTCTTCTTTTAGACACAATCGCCTGAAGAAATAATCATTTCCGAGCGGCGTATCCTGCCAGATATATATCCAAACCTCATAATTCTCCCAGAAAGATTGTTTTATATAATATATTACTGCGCTTCAACAACTAGTCAGCAATGACATATTAAGAGATATATCACATACATAACACAAGGTGAAAATTGTTCGCGTTTCTGCTTTTTTTAATTACCCTATTTATCTAACTCGAAGTTGTGTTCTGACCTCACTAGGGGAAAGGTCACGGCAGGGTTAGCTCCGGAGGGATAATTATCAGATATGGCCAGTGCTATGTGCGGTCTTGGGTATGAGAGTTGGTTGACCAAACTGGAGTGGTCCATGGAAAAATTGGCCAAGGCCAATGAAGAAATTGAGAGGGCCACGTTGGAGAACCTGAAATTAAAAGAAGAGCTGGCGAAGTTAAAAGGGGAGGCTGGACGAGTAAAGCCAGTGTCTGACGAAAACTCAAGCGAGTGGAAAGTTGTGAGTAATGGGAGGACCAAGCTGGTGGTGAAGAAGTACACCAAGGATACGTCAACAGCGACAACAACAGCTAAGTGTACCAACTCGTTCAGTCCCTTGATAGACGAATTGGACGTTAGTACAGTCAGGGACAGGGATGACAAGGAAGGTATAAAAACTTTAATTGTTGGTGACTCACAGGTAAGGTACATGGACAGGGCCTTTTGTGGTAAGAACAAAAATAGGATGAGGGTGTGTTTGCCAGGAGCTGGGGTGGGGGATATAATTGACAGGATGGACAATATCTTGTCTGGTAATGGGAACAAACCCATTATCTGCCTCAGTGCAGGAGGCAATGATATTGGTCGGTGTAGGAGTGAGGAGCTTCTTGATAAGTTCAAGGCAGCTATAGATCGTATTAGGACTAAGGGAGGGATCCCTATCATATGCGGTGTCCTGCCTAGAAGGAGAGTTGGCAGTGAATGGTTGTCAAGGGCGGTTGGTGTCAACGACCGTCTTGACAGATATTGCAAGTCAATATCAGTCCCATTCATTGACAACTGGGACAACTTCTATGGCAGAAGGGACCTTTATGCTAGGGATGGGGTGCACCTGTCTAGGGATGGAGTAGCAACCCTGGCTGAGGCTCTAGAGGGGGCAGTTCAAAAGATATCGAAGTCTTTAAACTGCTAGGAGAACATATGAGCACGGGGGTGGAGGAGACTGCAGTGGGAGCGGGTAAACAAAGTGAAAGATTACAGGGAAATAGTGTTAGGAATGATGACAAAACTGAATTAGACAGGGAGTTTAAAACTAAACGCGGTAAGGGGAGGACTCAGAACACGACTAACTTAAATGTATACTACGCAAACAGTAGAAGTATGAGAAACAAAATGGATGATATTAGGGCCTTGGTATGTACCGAAAAAATCGATATAATTGCATTCACTGAAACATGGATCAACCTAGACACACGTGAGTTACCAGTCGAATACCAAATTGCGGGTTACAAACTGTTCCATACCGATAGGCAGACCAGGAAAGGAGGCGGAGTAGCAATCTATGTTAGGGATAATCTGAAGTGTGAAATAAATAAGGAAATAAAAACTGACCGGAATACAGAAACAATTTGGATAGAATTAATCGACGGTAGAGAAAAATTAATCACAGGAGTAATATATAGACCTCCCAATCTTGATAGAGTCAAAGAGCGACTTATCTGGGATGAAATGCGCAGGGCTTCCATACACAACAAAGTCTGTATAGTAGGCGACTTTAACCTTGGCCAAATAGATTGGACTGACCTTACAGGTAACTCAGAATCAGAAGATTTTCTCGAGACTATCCAGGACTGTTTTCTAAGTCAACATATAACTGAACCCACACGGGGTAATAATATACTCGATTTAGTTCTGTCAAACAGAGAAAACCTCATTAGCAGGGTCGAGGTAGGGAACGAATTTGCAAACAGCGATCACAAAGAAATTAGATTCCAGTTAGACTTTCAGGGCAGACGTAAGGAAAATTCCACTAAAGTACCAGATTTCAGAAGGGCGAACTTTGACAGTTTAAAGAGGCAGCTGAGAGAGGGGGTGTCGCGCTTGGCCGTGAACCTGTCAGATGACACTGACCTGATAACGAGATCTGAGATTGCCGAGTTCCACGACAATTTAAATAGTGAGTTACTTAATGCACAAAGGCAGAACATACCATACAAAAAACTCAGATCAGACAACAATGACCCTAAATGGATTAATAATTATTTAAGGAACATCATTGGCCAAAGGAAGGCTATAGGTAGAAGGATAAATCGTGGCGAAATTCACCTCCGGGACTATTATAGGGTATTGGCGAGTAGGGTTAAAACCGAGATAAGGAAAGCAAAGAGGAATAATGAGGTAAGGATAGCAAGGGAGGCGAAGACAAACCCCAAAGGATTCTACCAAATGTATCAAACTAAAACACGAGAAACGATTGGACCAATACGGTCAGACACCGGCGAGCTCACTGATAACGACAGAGAAATGAGCAATAATTTGAATAAATATTTTTCAACAGTTTTCAACAGTTTTCACCACCGAAAATTTAAACATGATACCCGAGGCACCGACTCTATTCAGAGATAGTGAAGAAAACAAATTAAGTGAGATAGTAGTGACTAGTAACGATGTTAGTAAGCAAATAGACAAACTAAAGCCTAATAAGTCACCTGGTCCCGATGAGATATTTGCCAGAGTATTAAAGGAATGTAAGGAAGAGCTTAGTATGCCCTTAGCAAAGTTGTTTAACATGTCCTTAAAAACAGGTGTAGTACCAGAATCCTGGAGGATAGCGAATGTAATACCGATTTTCAAGAAGGGGGATAGATCACTATCCTCTAACTACCGCCCAATCAGTTTAACATCAATAGTAGGCAAATTACTGGAAGCAATCATCTCAAACTCTATTCGAAATCACCTGGAGAAGCACAGATTGATCAATGATTCCCAGCATGGCTTCACAAGCGGACGCTCTTGCCTAACTAATCTATTAACATTCTTTTCATCAGTTTTCGAATCGGTGGACGAGGGGCACAATTATGATGTGGTATATCTCGACTTTAGCAAAGCCTTCGACAGAGTCCCCCACGAAAGACTAATTAGAAAGGTAGAAGCACATGGCATCAAAGGTGACATCCTTAAATGGATTAGGGCGTGGTTACAGGACAGGAAACAGCGAGTGAGCATTAACGGCACTAAGTCCCATTGGAGCAACGTCACAAGTGGTGTTCCCCAAGGCTCAGTACTTGGACCATTATTATTTATTATATACATAAACGACATAGATATCGGCATAGACAGCAACATAAGCAAATTTGCTGATGACACTAAAATAGGACGTGTTATTAAATCTGACGAGGACTCGGCAAAACTACAGGAAGATCTAAACAAATTTTTCGAATGGTCTGAAAAATGGCAGATGAAATTCAACGTCGACAAATGTAAAGTACTCAGTATAGGAGATGTAAACAGGGAAACCAGATACCAGATGAACAACGATGCCATAGAGAAATCCGACTGCGAGAGAGATTTAGGAGTAATGATAAGTAGGAACCTTAAACCAAGTAAACAATGTGTTTTTGCTCGTAACAAGGCTAATAAAGTACTTGGGTTCATACAAAGGAGTGTTAGTTACAAGACTAGCGAGGTCATCCTAAAACTGTATCTTGCTCTTGTGAGACCACACCTGGACTATGCAGTTCAGTTCTGGTCACCGTATTACAGAATGGATATAGAATCCTTGGAAAGAATTCAGAGGAGAATGACAAGACTAATCCCGGGCATTAGGAACCTTGAATATAGAGACAGGCTAAAGCATCTTAATTTGCACTCCCTCGAGAGACGTAGAGCGAGGGGCGACCTGATAGAGGTGTATAAGTGGAAGGCAGGGCTAAACAAAGGGGACATTACAAAGGTACTCAAACTATCCAACCAGGAGCGAACTCGTAACAATGGTTTTAAATTAGATAAATTTAGATTTAGGCGTGAAATCGGTAAACACTGGTTTGGAAACAGAGTAGTGGATGAATGGAACAAGTTACCAAATATCATCATTAACTCGAATACGCTGAATAGCTTCAAACATAGGTTGGATGCTTATATGAGCAATAGGGGTTGGGTGTAAACAGGACTGCCCAGTATGGGCCAATAGGCCCGCTGCAGTTTCCTCCATTCTTATGTTCTTATGTTCTTATATGTATTTGGTGCGTTCATCTCATACTAGAGAATTACAACAAGGCTCGGGAGCTCCTCTTGACGGCTTTCAAATCTGTGCACATATTCATAAAGCGGCGAACAAAACCCGCTTGAAGCATCGTTTACTTCACTGTCAAGAGTCAAGACCAACTGAAGGTCATTACTTGTGTGTAGAGAGTTATAAAGCAACCTGCCCTGGGAGTTGTGGATACCTTTTAAGAAGTTTAAGTCAGGTGGCTCATCACTGTATAGCAAGAATACAGGTGAATTTGGATTGGCTGTCAGACGTCTCAAATACTGCACTGTACCTCGTCTTTCTGGAATTATATTAATTATCTATTGATGATTATGATGATGATATTATTATTATTATTATTATTATTATTATTATTATTATTATTATTATTATTATTATTAGTTCTCCCACACTAGATGACAACACATAGTACGGTAAACCTTTCGTTGCGTTACTGTCTAGGACGCAGGGAAAGGAACACGCATCTCCACACAACACAACAATTGGTGAAACACAAGAAAGCACTTTCCCCGCACCCACCAAGCAGTCACAATGCAAAATGTAAGTACTTCCCCGGAACTTTCTGTAATTATCCTGGATGTAAGTGGCATTACTTTGAGCCTCTGGCTTTAAAATCTTAAAAATGTAAATGAAAACATTCATGCAAATCTTTTACAGAGATATTGTCCAAATTGTTTGTAAGACGATGTAAAGAGTCTTTGAAGTTGTTCTCCGCCCGGCTGGAATACAACTTGCCTGGCATTTTGAAACAAAAGAGGAGAGAGAGAGAGAGAGATTAACACAAAATGATAAATATTTCATACACACGTCTTCGTTTACTTTACGTATTGCAAAATGCTCTTTTCGTTTCAGTGTCTATAGTTCTAATTAGGAAACATAAAACTTCCATGTAAGCTTAAATGATTCCTGAACACTGTTAAAGTTCTAACTATAGTTTGAAATATGTGAAATTATATAGTCTACGCATTCTCCAGACACATACAACATATTTGGCATTTAGAATTAAGAAACTGCACTTACACACACACACACACACACACACACATTGGTAAGGAAATTATATAATACACAGTACTCAGACAGATGGTTGCTCCTATATTCATTTAATCTTTGTTTCCAAAAAGTAAGATAAATTTTCATAAGAAATACGACCACATGTTTACAACACCTAAAAACATGAAACGTTGTGTAATTAACACCTATACACAACATTTTTTTTTTCAAATTGTACTTTTCACGCCAGATACTGTTGTTCGTTTACATTTCCCTAGTTGCTGTACTCTGCTTTACACATTTTATAACATATTGGTCGGGTGTTAATTTTTCAGTTCGACAGTGTCAAGATTACTATTATTAAACATATTTTGTCATTCAACTCTTATTAAAGTTTACATTTTTCCACGAAGAACGAAGAACTTATTTCCAATTACCACTCTTAGGGCAAATTATGGCGTACCTTCAACAAACCACAGAGTATATTAATGTACAGTCACTTGGTGGTTAAGGAAACATCATCATTAACCTTTAGTCAAAATTTATATATAACTTAACCTAATTTGATCTGATCTAACGTGAAAACATTTATTCCCTTAGTATAATGCCACATCTTATTTCCTGTCTATTATTTCTACAGACTATCTTAATATATGTGAGGGGTATTTCTTAAAGTTTATGTTTATCATATAATTAACTGTTTGCCTCTATACAGTAAACATATTTGAAAGCTGAAACTAGTTAACATTTCTAAAGCCTTGCCTGACCTGCCTACAAGGTGAGTATCCGTCAAGACAAAGTATCCTCCAAAATATAAACAGACAGAAAAAAGAGAGAAAAAAGGAGAATAAGAAAGAGGTTTACAAAATTAAGAAATTATACAGCATATGGTCAATGGCGTCTCACCAGTGTACACAAAAGGAACAAAAAACCTCTTGCATTGTGTGTGTGTGTGTGTGTGTTTACAAACAGTCTCATGTTTACCCTGCCTTTGTATTATACACTCGTTCACGACCTTTGGGTAACCCATGATAGCTTACGTGCCTACCCTACACACAGTCATTAAGGAGCATAGAAGACCCGGTATTAAGATTTCAAAGGCCCGCGCCATAAAAACAACGCCAGCAATGGAGCTATACAGCGCCTAGCGTTATTTCATATTCACACACGCCTTTTAGTCTGTCTTCATACAAATACTGGGGTAGATTCATGTTCCTTCTTTAACTATATCTCTATCTGGGGACGTGAGGAAGTACCTACCTGCCTCACGTAAGCTGCAACACAATAAAGCTATCAATATGAAGTAAAAATTGCTCTGAGACTGTACCATAACTTTATACGTTCTCCCATCCTCAGTTGGAGCGAAAGAGAAGGCAAGATTACTTGAGATTTCGAGAGCTGCTCAGAATGTTTATTGGAGATCAAGTGACTGAAAGGCCAAAGACCTAAGTAGAGGTTCATTGAAAAACCAATCTCTCTCTCTCTCTCTCTCTCTCTCTCTCTCTCTCTCTCTCTCGATTCATATATAGTGGTGAAAGGAATGGAAGCCGTTTAAGAAGACGGTAAGATGCTGGAGCACCAACGAGGGTGACACAAGATGTAGTGAGCAGAGATGAGAGGCTGACCGCGAGAGCAGCTGAAAATAAAAATGATTCGGGTCGTATGTCTATCACAACTATTCCGTCATTATCATAAATTATGTACATATTAATGAAGCTTTTATGGCTTTGGTTAGTATGGAAATAACTGGATATTTATGATGCTGCAACAAATCATGACGTCATAAATTAATATTACTATATAAAATTATATATTCTGATTTTACTTTGTTAAATTTATAGTAAGGTTATATGTACGTATCTACAACTTTCTATATTCTTCTGGAGGCAACGGAATCGAGTGCGATACGAACAAACGATATGTGAAGGTGAACACACATAAATATATCTTATCTATCGTGTATATACTTGTATATCTCTCTCTCTCTCTCTCTCTCTCTCTCTCTCTCTCTCTCTCTCTCTCTTTGGCGTTCGTAAGTGTGGACGGTATCGCGTGTAATCTTCCCTCTCCTTTCAGCCGTCGCCTCCCTGTCACTGGTCACGTGGAGGCGGTGCCCATCCGGCGTGGATGACATTCTTGCGTGAGGCTTGGCAAGTACAGCCCCGGCCGTTGTTGGCAGCTCAGCAGGCCCGGGGAGGAAGGAACTATGTAATCTGCCATTCTGCTATGCTGGTAGAAGAGAGGAGTGATTTAATCTTACGTTCTTGCGTCTTGATGGTGTTGGTAGAGAGAAAGGAGTTATTAAATTTGTCCTTTTTCTATTCTGCCAGAGAGAAGGACTTATGAAATTTTGTTGATTAGGTAATCCGAAAGAAAGAGAAGACAGGTAACTAACTATATAATTGGCTGGGAAATAAAGAGAAAGGCCGATGGAATAAATTATCATCATCTTTGTATGCTGATCATATGTAGCAAAAGAGATAAGACTGGTGCGATAGTAATAAAACCACTTTGCTATGTTAAAAGAGAGAGACGAGATATATCCACTGGGTCGCCGCACCCCCAAAACATTAGTAAAATAATAGCAACAGTCATAACAATAACGATGGTGATAAAAGTAGTGGGAGTTGTAAAACAAAACCTCTAAAATATTAAGTGGTAAGAGAAATAACAACAGTTGTGGTAGCTGTAGGAGAGTTTGGAATAGAAACAACAGTAGTTATATGACAACGTATTTTCCCTTCCTACACACACACACACTCACACACACACACACACTAACAAACATCACCAAGTGTGCTTAACAATCAACTCGTTTTTCCTATGAGTCCAACGAAAATTAGAAAAGTTACATGAACCTACCAGAGTTTACAGAACTTATAACAGCTGTAAAAGTGAAAAACGTACAGACTTTCACTGGCTGGTAAAAGTTGGGAGTGTAGGAATGTTCCGAGAGCTTTTAAAAGACAAGCGATAAGGATGCCAGAATATTAGATAGTGTGAAGATAAAGAGGCTTAGTACCAGCCAACTCCAGTGGGTGACTCTCTCTTGCTATCGCCGAAGACCACTAAAGCATATAACTGGTCTCCGGCAAGATTCCAGGGTCGATTTATCGTATTAGAGGTGTGTGTGTGTGTGTGTGTGTGTGTGTGTGCGTGTGTGTGTGTGTGTGAGTTCGGCCTGGTGAAGGTTGGTTATACAGTATGTTAGGCCGGGGTAAGCTATGTTAGAGTAGGGTGTGTCATACGGAGGCGAATTTTTTTTTTTTTTAGTTTGAAAAATCGGCCCATGGTATTAATGATGTAGTTCTATGTGCAGAATCATATGATATCTTCAGATTTGAAAAGTTTTCATTTTTTGCTAGGTAAATTTTAACTTGAAATCTTATGAAAATTCAGTATTCCCACCCTTTTACCAACACCACTAAATAGCTTATTTAAAGTAAAGTAAATGTATCAGGTTAATTTATTAGGATGAAAATGATCCAGAATAGTGAAACGAATGATCTTGACACATTTATTATATTTAATATTCCTTTAGAAAACAAAATCATCAAATACAAAAACCGGTTTTACTACTACGACCCGGTGTTGCTGCACACTATAGAGAACATGTCTTGCTTGCTTCTGTTTCTACTCATCACCTCCCTGCTGACCACCTGAGCTCGGATGTAGCCTTCCCTCCTCTCCTGGCTGTACAAGTGACTGCTGGCCTCGCTCACTTGCTGTACACAACGCTCTATACTCTGGGTGTGCGAGGGCCAGGCAGGGACATGCATGGGGTTGTCCAGGAAAGCCCTGACTTGAACATTGGTGAGGCTGCAGGTAAGAGGGGGCTCACTGCCAGCCTGGATGTTATCCAGATCTATGAGATCAGTGAGGGTCTTGGCACCTAGATTGACTTCAGGAGTCTTCCTGACCCTGAAGGAATCGTCACCAACTGATTCGTCATGCCCAGATCCTCTCATAAGTCTCATATCCAAGATCTTTTTGACTGCCACTCTTCTCTCCTCCTCATCCTTACTGCAGAGCATTGTCTGCAGAACTGCCTCGGGATGAGCATACCAGGAAGATCTCCTCACAGTCTGCTCCACAATCTGAACAACCTTCCTTGGCTGACTCCTCAGGAGCTCAAGCTGGAAGAGAACATGCCTCGGACCTTCGGAGAACGATGACTTGACCTTGGTGTTGAACCAATTTGGCAAGTAGACACTCACGATGAATTGGACAATAAGTCTCAGGTTGTGAAGCTGGTTCCCTTTCAGTTTATGATGAGCGACCCAAATTCTGCAGAACCTGAGAGCCGTTGTGAGCCACCTAGAATGTGAGACTGGACCTATCTGCAGGTAAGCAAGTCTATCAGGCATGACCCCAGTTTTGATGGCACTGCAAATCATGTAACCATAGTACTGGTCAGTACTCAGGTCGTCAATGACAGTATGTGCAAGCTCAACGAGTGGAGGGCCAACTGTGATTTTTTCAAAGCTCGGATTTATTTCTAACTCAGTGGCAGAGTCCAGCATCTTGCCAAGAGGACCAGACCATCTGTTGTTTGAAAGAGTCTTGCCATCCAGCTCCTGGATCAGATGTCTGAGTGGCAACTCGTTGGTGTGGAGGTCACAAACAATCCAGACCAGCTTCCTCCCAATCTTCCGCTCTATCCACTGTATGACCCCCCTTGCCACCCTGTGTTCGTGTTGGTGCTGTCCCCTCCAATGGCCTGCAGGGTCTGGTCTACGTTCCTCTCTCTGAGCCAGTTCACAATGTTATCTGCCACTATCTCAGCTGGTTTCCTGATGTCATCTTTCTCTGGAGTGAAATGCCACAAATACTTCCCTCCTGGTTCACTGCAGCAGGAGTAGTGTTCCTCCTTCACCATGGCAGGGAACAACTTGTCAGAATCTCCAACTTTCATGAACACTTTAGTGTCATCCCTTCTCCCATCAAAGAACAAACAATTGATTCCATTTCTCTTATCCCCTTATCAAACTCCTCTTCTAGGTTACTGACAAGTTTCTCCTGAGCTCTCCTTACTTTGTTATGATCTATCACCAGGTGAACATCATCAGGTGTTCTCAAACCACCGTCAATCCAGGCAGCTGTTGCTATCTCTGCAGTTTCTCTGAGACCAGTGTGGTGTCGCATGCTGGCCAGAGCTATGCTCGGGATATCTTTCCTATTTCGAATCTTATGCCTGGAAGGTTTGGGATCATTATTTTCTGGGTTAGGACAAAGTCACCATTCTCCTGGTCAGCACTCGGATCAGCCATGGGAAGTCATTAAACTCTGAATCAGCTTGACTCCAATCATCGGCCTTTTTACCTCACCCTGGGCCTTCTCAAGTCTCTTTTCCTCGGCAACTCTTCTCCTCTTCTGTCTCTCTGTGGCCTCCTGTCTCTTGGACTCCGGAATATCTTGGCTAGAAATCATGAGAGCCCCTATACTGCCAGTCTTCTCTCTCTGTGCTTTGACAAATGCCAGTTCGATCACAGGAATCTTCAGTTCACGCTTGCAAATACAGGAGATGTGGGCCTCGGATTTACAGTCACGATCGCATCCAAACTCAGGACAGAGAACAATTGGGCACTTGCAAGTAATTATGTCAAATAACTGGTCCAGTTGCTTGGCAAAGCTGTCCTTAACTGCAAGTTTTCCTCTCCCAAGAGAGATATCTCTTGCCTTTTCCCAACTGGCTAGCAGTCTCTCACTAATCTTCTTCTGACTTGTTATGACTGGAAGCTTGAACTGAGCGTTAGCCAGAGTGTATGCTGTGCTGGTGACTTGGTCATATCTGGCAGTAACTGTTTATAGCAAGTTCTTTGGTTCTTTTCACTGATTTGCCTGATTAAAACACTGTATCTCAAAGCATCTCTCAATGTAGGCAACTCCGACTTCAGGAGCTCTCTCCCAGACCCAAGATAGTGACTGAGATGGCTGGATTTTTGGTTCCTCGTCCTGACACAAGTAGCCATCGCAAATATTATCAACTTATAAATGCATCAGAATCTGAAACAGAAAAAAATATTGTTAGCTGGGTTGTTAAAGAATGAAGTCAGAAAGCAATGTTCACTATTTAATTGTAATGCACTAATGCAGCTGTACGTTAGATTTACGATAAATTTCACGCTAAAATTTACCTAGCAAAAGGTTGCAAAATATTGAAACTGAAATTATTTTCTCTTTATATACACTAAAATCTACCAAAAAAGTGATGGGCCATTAGTTTTAGCTGATCTTCCCTCCTATGACACACCCTAATGTTAGAGGGTAGGTTAGGTTATGTTAGAGGTAGAGTAGTTTATATTGAACGGTATTGTGCGTTAGGTTGGGTTATGTTAGAGGGTAAGTAGTTTATGTTAGACGGTAGTGTGCGTTAGGTTAGGTTATGTTGGGGTAGAGTAGTTTATGTTAGACGGTAGTGTACGTTAGGTTTGGTTATGTTAGAATGAGAGTAGTTTATGTTGAACCCGGTAGTGTACGTTAGGATTAGGTTATATTAGAGGTAGAGAGTAGTTTATGTTAGACGGTAGTGTACATTTAGGTTGGGATTATGTTAGAGGTAGAGTAGTTTATGTTAGACGGTGGTGTTACGTTAGGTTGGGTTATGTTAGAGGTAAGAGTAGTTTATGTTGAACGGTAGTGTACGTTAGGTTAGGTTATGTTAGAGGTAGAGTAGTTTATATTAGACAGTAGTGTACGTTAGGTTTTGGTTATGTGAAGTGGTTTGGTTTATGTTAGACGGTAGTGTACGTTAGGTTGGGATTATGTTAGAGGTAGGACGGTTTATATGTTAGACGGTAGTGTGCGTTAGGTTGGAGTTATGTTAGAGTTGAGTGGTTTATATTGAGCGGTAGTGTACGTTAGGTTAGGTTATGTTAAGGGTAAGTGGTTTATGTTAGACGGTGAGGTGTACGTTAGGTTAGGTTATGTTAGAGGTAGAGAGTAGTTTATGTTAGACGGTAGTGTACGTTAGGTTAGAGTTATGTTAGAGGTAGAGTAGTTTATGTTAGACGGTAGTGTACGTTAGGTTGGGTTATGTGTTAGGGGTAGAGTAGTTTATGTTGAACGGTAGTGTACGTTAGGTTAGGTTATGTTAGAGGTAGAGTAGTTTATGTTAGACGGTAGTGTACGTTAGGTTAGGTTATGTTAGAGGTAGAGTAGTTTATGTTAGACGGTAGTGTACGTTAGGTTAGGTTATGTTAGAGGTAGAGTAGTTTATGTTAGACGGTAGTGTACGTTAGGTTAGGTTATGTTAGAGGTAGAGTAGTTTATGTTAGACGGTAGTGTACGTTAGGTTAGGTTATGTTAGAGGTAGAGTAGTTTATGTTAGACGGTAGTGTACGTTAGGTTAGGTTATGTTAGAGGTAGAGTAGTTTATGTTAGACGGTAGTGTACGTTAGGTTAGGTTATGTTAGAGGTAGAGTAGTTTATGTTAGACGGTAGTGTACGTTAGGTTAGGTTATGTTAGAGGTAGAGTAGTTTATGTTAGACGGTAGTGTACGTTAGGTTAGGTTATGTTAGAGGTAGAGTAGTTTATGTTAGACGGTAGTGTACGTTAGGTTAGGTTATGTTAGAGGTAGAGTAGTTTATGTTAGACGGTAGTGTACGTTAGGTTTGATTTTGTTAGAGGTAGAGTAGTTTATGTTAGATGGTAGTGTACGTTAGGTTAGGTTATGTTAGAGGTAGAGTAGTTTATGTTAGACGGTAGTGTACGTTAGGTTAGGTTATGTTAGAGGTAGAGTAGTTTATGTTAGACGGTAGTGTACGTTAGGTTAGGTTATGTTAGAGGTAGAGTAGTTTATGTTAGACGGTAGTGTACGTTAGGTTAGGTTATGTTAGAGGTAGAGTAGTTTATGTTAGACGGTAGTGTACGTTAGGTTAGGTTATGTTAGAGGTAGAGTAGTTTATGTTAGACGGTAGTGTACGTTAGGTTAGGTTATGTTAGAGGTAGAGTAGTTTATGTTAGACGGTAGTGTACGTTAGGTAAGGTTATGTTAGAGGTAGAGTAGTTTATGTTAGACGGTAGTGTACGTTAGGTTAGGTTATGTTAGAGGTAGAGTAGTTTATGTTAGACGGTAGTGTACGTTAGGTTAGGTTATGTTAGAGGTAGAGTAGTTTATGTTAGACGGTAGTGTACGTTAGGTTAGGTTATGTTAGATGTAGAGTAGTTTATGCTAGACGGTAGTGTACGTTAGGTTAGGTTATGTTAGAGGTAGAGTAGTTTATGTTAGACGGTAGTGTACGTTAGGTTAGGTTATGTTAGATGTAGAGTAGTTTATGCTAGACGGTAGTGTTCCTTATGTTAGGGGTATGTTAACGAGTATGTTAGGGTAATGTAAGGGAATAAGAATCTTGCCTTTTTCAGGTCGCTTGGAAGTCCTACTTGTAACGTCAAGTTCCAACTCTATAAAAGGTGATTGGCGATAAGCAGAACATCCGGTTTCAAATTTGCTTGATGACTACCGGGACACCATGCCCAAAGGCAATCACAGCTAGCCCAATCAAGCTTATAAAATCGTAATGCGGTGACGATGATGTTGGCAAAGTTAAGTTGGGCAGTAAAGGCTATGTTAGAGGACAGGTTAGGTGAGCAAATAAACAGGAGCAGGAACCCATTCTCAGCTAACCTAACCTAACCCACCTACCCCTAACGTAACCTAACCTAAACCTAATCTAACCTAACCTAATCTAACTTAAGCTAATCTAAAAAAAAAAAAGAAAAAAAGAGCTTAAATATAAAACCTCAGATCCGGCTCTCGGTTTGTCTGGGATTCAGCTTGTCCTCTCAAATGGTATGTGTTTATGAGACCATTTTGCTACAACTGTCGAGTGAGATATACATTTTTTAGTTCTCTCGTGTATAATAAAAATAAAGTTATCTCTTGAAGGTTACTAGTGTGCCCTGAATAATGCAGTGATGGCTAGGGAAACACTGAGTAACACTGAGTTCGTTTATTGTGGATGAGAGAAATACAAGTGGTGACCAGCGTGTGCCATACACGGCTCACACAGTCAGACTGAGGCGCCTTGCCATATGGCAGCCTCGGGGCAATGTTGCCACATAACACGTGCAGTGTTGCCACGTGATAATATATATAAATGCTACTCGGCACAGTAGCTTATGTACAGGGTTGCTACTTGGCACAGTAGCTTATATACATAACCTACATCTCTCCTTCCTGTCACACACACACACACACACACACACACACACTGATACTATGTGAGTATATTTTGTTTGTATCGTCATATTGTTTCCATAGATTATTACAAAAATAAGAAAATTAGTGAAAACAGAAAAGTAAAGATAGTGTAGATAAATCAAGGATAAACCAGAATGAACGCGCGTGTGTGTGTGTGTGTGTGTGTTTCTCAGATATATAGTAACATATGTGGGAATTGAAGAGGTCATGATATTGTCTCCATTCAGACTCAGATGATTCGTCGGTGACCTTTGACCCTTGTAAAATGGAAAAAAATAGTAAAGGTGGTCTCTCGTAACAACTTACAACATGATTGGTCTAAATATGGATAAACAGAGAAACTTAAATACATATGTAATTTCATGAATTTAACTTTTTGCTGTATAACATTAAAAAAAAGAGAAATTAAGATTAATTAAATTTCAAACTTCAAATTAATTAGCTCAAGATTGATGAAATGGCGATGGTTTGTGAATTATCTCCAAGAAGAATGAAAGAAAAAATTAAAGAATGAAGAGGAAAACAGGAAGAAAATCCTCAATAATGACATGTCTGTTACCTTCAAGAGGAGATAAATATTGATGACGTAACACCATATCGCAGGGGCTCATGGTTACCCACACAGTGTAACAGTAACCCGGAAACTACAAATAAACACATGTTTTACTAAGTCTAGCATGAGGACGAACACCCCGCCCCCCCCAGGAGAGCCCACACCTCGTATAACAGACCCAGGTCAGGCTCTCCGTAAAGCCTACAATGTGCAGCTGGTGTGCTCTCGCTGTCATTATTTATTACTAAAACTCATGCATTATGCAAATTAGATGCTTAAAACTCTCCTATGTTCCCGCAGCCCAGGAAAAACTAAAAACATTCGATGGTTTCTAAATGCTTATACTCTCCTTGCGTCATTTTCCTTTTGTTTTTATTTTTTTGCCTGAAACTTTTGTGTTGGAGTTAAATTTGTGCTGCACTAGAGACGAGTGTTGCTTCTAGTGAACGTTTTTCATGGAACAACAACGCGAAACATTCACTTAGCCAAGAGTTTTTGTGAAATACTCAACTGGGCTGTGACACCTCACCCAGTTGTCGGTCATCTGGTTATAAATAAATACAAGTTTCTTAAATACCAATCTGGTGTGATACACATGGCCTTCCTTCAAACATTCGTCAGACTTAGGATCACGATTACGAATTACGACAAAGTTTTAACAGCGGCTCACATACTGTAGTTCATTCTCGGGGCTTTTTAACATCATTATATGTATTATTGACTATATATAACCATACACAAACACCACTAAGTTACGGGTAATGAACTCAATATCCTTTCCCACACAGTAATAATTCTGTTCGTTGTTAAAAAAATATATATATAGAAAAATCAATAAAGTCTCAATTAAATTATAGTGAAGTATTGATAAGTTAATGATAATATCCAGAAACAAATTATAATTCTGCATTTATGTTATGAGCTATGACCATAAAATATTACCTGTGGAATTAGCTGAAATAATTATATTGTCCTCTCCTACTATTTCACCTTAGCTTTTGTACTAGATCAAAAGACTGTTTTAGGTGCAAAATGAAGTTAATCTTGATTTATGGTGTCTCAGTCATGCTAAACAGATCAGATGATGTTTTATAGCAGGAGATGTCTTCCTCTGAAAGCATCAAACTCACTCTTAACAGATTACCTTTGGCGTCTGGGGAAATTTCTTCCTGGTTAGTATTTCAGTCCCAAGAGAGAAAGGAGGCATTGTAGTTGCCTCCTTAATGTGTATGTGTGTGTCTGAAACAAATATCTATAAAACCACTGAACCGATTTTACGAAACTCAGCAAAGGCGAGGCTGTGATTTAACAACAGGAAACAACACCTATTTGCTGTGTTAATAATAATAATAATAATAATAATAATAATAATAATAATAATAATAGTAGGTAGAAAAGCGATGTGGAAGGTATTGAAAATATCTGGAAACTTGATGCAATCAGTTCATATGTTGCTCAATACTTTCATGGACGGGATAGTAGGAGAGGGGAAAGTTAGAGTAATGGACAGAGGGTGCAAGTTGGGTAAATAATGAAATGGGAAGGCAATGGGAGGTGAGTCATCTTCTGTTTACAGATGACACTGTGCTAGTGGGAGATTCGGAGCAAGCAACAGTGATGAGTTTGGGAGAATGTATGGTCAGAGAAAAGCAAAAATTAATGCTGAAAAGAAGAATCGATGTTAGTCTGAATGCATACGGAATGGAGGAAGTGGTGTATTTCAGAAAGGTAAGATTTAATGTGTTAGCAGTTGGGGAAAAAATACAATTTGAACAATAGAGTAAAAAATAAGAAAAAAATAAAGAAAAAATAGCAGGTGTATAGAGAATGGCATCCACAAGGTAGAAAATTATCACCCCCGCCCCCCGCCCAAAAAAAAAATACACGCCATAAGCCACAAGATATCATCCATAGTGTAGGAACAGACGCACAAACAGACAGACAGGCAGAGAAGACGACTCCTTCATCGTTGAGGAGAACGAAAAAAGAACACATCGCTACACAAATTCACACATTACACCTCTTCTTACTATAACAAGGGATTTTTCTTACAGATAATAAAACTGTAGTGAAGTACATCATAGCGCCGCCTGAGTTAATCACATTTTCTTTTATTTCGGAATAGAATAAAGAATGTGTTGTGAGGTAGTGAATGTCTTCGGTGGGATTCTCTTGTAGAAAATTTTAGGTATAAATTAAATGTAATCCATTTATGCGTACTTGAGAAGCGTCTTTCCTACAGCCACTCACTGATGCTATTGGATTAGAAATGACTGTCAAAGAATGGAAACCGAATGAGGAGGTGGGGATGTAGTGACAGAAGAGGTGTGTGTGTGTGTGCTGAGAGAGAGATAGAGAAGAAAACAGTCTAACAAACGTAGAGACAAACAGAAAAAACAACCATAGAAGGAGAGAGATACTCAAAGTAATAAAGAGAGAACGACACACGCAAAAACTTCACTAAGGAAAGGCACCAGCAGCTCGACCACCAGAGACACCAAATCACCACAATAACACTCGCCTTAATAATGTACAGTACACGCTAATGTCTCCTTCAACTTACCAGACATACCTCTCTCTCTCTCTCTCTCTCTCTCTCTCTCTCTCTCTCTCTCTCTCTCTTCTTGCTACCTGTCTCTCTCTGTTCTCCCACCTCTCACTCTCTCTTTCCCCTTCTCCTTTCATTTTCCTTTCCCATTTCTCCACTCTCACTTCTTTCTTTCTTCCCCTTCTATCTCTCCTTTATCCCTGTGTGTCGAGGATTTCTCTGCATGGAAATCTATTCACCTGTTTATTGACTTATTTACTTTACTTCCTCGCCTGAGTGTGTTGATGCAAAGCTGTTCCTACAAACTCTTTGTTGTCGTGACGTTGAAGATTTTGTTCAGCCTTTGTTCATAAGTAAAAAAAGAACATTCCGTAATTCCTGATGTAGGATGATTTAACCTCTCGACGACGATGATTTATTCCTCGGGGATTATGTTAAACCCCTCACGGACGATGATCTTATCCCATAATGATAATGATTTAACCCGTTGAGGACGATGAATTAACCCCTTGATGACGATGAGTTCATTCCTTTCACAATGACATCCCTGATAACTCCATTTGTTCATAAAATTCGAAATCCAACAGAGGCAGGGGTGGGATTCAGGAGATGCCATCTACTGGAGAGATGATAAAGAGTCAGAAGTGGCCATCACAGAGACGAGAAAACACGCCTTGACCCCGGCATAGTGAGCCGAAACTTACACAAGTCACAGACCTCGAGCCAATCCCACTGAGACCCCAAAACTGCTCTAGGCGGGCTGGATATACGGCCTTGTAAAAGAACCTCAACAATACTTTGTAATGCCTCTCCCTAGAGCCTGACACCCAATAACAGCCGTAATTTTTTGTCCTTTGTAGTTGTATGAAGTTTTAACAAGTCTAATAACTTTTAATAGCTATGAAAGATAAAAGAGTAATGAAAATCAATACAGTTATTTGAATTAGCATTAATATATATATGTAATAAAAAAAGAAGGTATTTTGTGAGGTTGTACTTGATATATGAAAAAAGTCTGAATTTATGTTTTTAATGTTGATGGTAACTGATACATCGAAGAGTATAAGATTTACACATCTTTCTCCGAAATTAATTTGCATTCTGAAGGAAATTTGTTTTCTCTTACTACAGAGGACAACGTTTTTCTTTTTCTTTGTTCGGGTTAACTAAGAGAAAAAAGAAGAAGAGAAGGTAAGGGAGAGAAGTGACAGAAGGATGTAGAAAGTGACAGAAGTTGGTTGAGACTGAAATTCACACACACACACACACACACACACACACACACACACACACGCACACATAGTCATCCAACCCAATTTAAGAGTAGGTGAGAGAAAGAAGGAGAAAGAGGAAGAAGAATTAGAAGAGAAAGCCAAGATGGACATTTTTGAGGTGGCGTTACTCAGCTCAGTGCA
>NW_024728064.1:0-47500 GCF_018991925.1 Homarus americanus
GAGGGCTGGTGGAAGGGAGTAGTGAGGGGCTGGTGGAGTTTGCTGGTGGAGGATGTGAGGGTGGTGGAGGGGAGTTGAGGGCGTGGGGAGTAGTGAGTGGTGTGAGGGGAGTAGGGAGGGCTGGTGGAGGGTAGTGAGGCTGGGAGGGAGTAGTGAGGGGCTGGTGGAGGGGAGGGGTGGGAGAGGAGAGTGAGGTTGGTGGAGGGGAGTAATGAGGGCTGTTGGAGGATTAGGTGAGGGGTGGTGGACGGGAGTAGAGGGTCAGGTGGAGGAGAGTAGTGAGGCTGGTGGAGGGAGAGAGGGCTGGTGGAGGGGGAGAGGGAGGGCTGGGTGGAGGGGGGTGAGGTGGGGAGAGGAGTGGTGAGGGTTGGTGGAGGGGAGTAATGAGGGGTGAGGAGGTGAGGCTGGTGGAGGTAGTGGTGAGGCTGGTGGAGGGAGGAGGAGGGGTGGTGGAGGGGAGGTGGACTGGTGGAGGGGAGTAGGAGGGCTGGTGGAGGAGTGAGGACTGGTGGATGGGGTAGTGAGGGCTGGTGGGAGGGAGTAGTGAGCTGGTGGAGGGTGTGAGGGATGGTGGGAGGGAAGTTGTAGGATTACGGGGTGAGGGGAGTGTGGGAGGGCTGGTGGAGGGAGGAGGGACTGTGGAGGGAGGTGAGGCTGGTGGAGGTGGGGGAGATGGGAAGAGGTGGTGGAGGTAGTGGACTGGTGGGGGAGAGGAGAGGTGGTGGTGAGGGAGAGGAGGGGTGGAGGGGAGTAGTGTGAGGGGTGAGGAGGGGAGTGGGGAGAGGTGTGGAGGGAGTAGTGAGGGGTGGTGGAGGGGAGTAGTGAGGGCTGGTGGAGGGAGTGGTGGAGGGTTGGGAGGAGTAGTGAGGGGTGGTGGAGGGGAGTGGACTGGTGGAGGGAGAGGAAAGTGAGGGAGGGGTTGGAGGGAGGGGAAGAGGGGTGGTGAGGGAGAGGCTGGTGGAGGGAGTAGTGAGGTGAGGGAGTGGTGGACGAGGGAGGGAGTAGTGAGGGGTGGTGGAGGAGAGGGAGGGCTGGGTGGAGGGGGAGAGTGAGGGCTGGTGGAGGGAGTGAGGGGTGGTGGAGGGGAGTAGTGAGGGGTGGTGGAGGGGAGTAGGGAGGGTGGTGGAGGGAGTAGTGAGGGGTGGTGGAGGGGGTGAGGACTGGTGGAGGGGAGTAGTGAGGACTGGGGTGGAGGGAGTAGTGGAGAGGTGTGGAGGGGAGTAGTGAGGGCTGGTGGAGGGGAGTAGAGGTGGTGGAGGGGAGTAGTGAGGAGGTGGGAGGGTGAGGGGTGGTGAGGGAGGAGGACTGGTGGAGGGAGTAGTGAGGACTGGTGGAGGGGAGAGAGAGGTGGGTGGAGGGGAGTAGTGAGGGCTGGTGGAGGGAGTAGTGAGGGTGGTGGAGGGAGTAGGGGTGGGGAGGGGAGTGAGGACTGGGTGTGGAGGGGAGTAGTGAGGACTGGTGGAGGGGAGTAGGAGAGGTGTGGGAGGGGCAGTGTGTGGACTGAGGGGAGAAGAGGGGTGGTGGAGGGGAGTGTGAGGGGCTGGTGGGAGGGGAGTGAGGGGCTGGTGGAGGGGAGTGAGGGGTGGTGGAGGGAGGGGAGGGACTGGTGGAGGGGAATGAGGACTGGTGGAGGGAGGTGAGGGCTGGTGGAGGGAATAGTGAGGGCTGGTGGAGGGAGTAGTGAGACTGTGAGGGGAGGTGAGGGCTGTGGAGGAGAGTAGTGAGGGGTGGTGGAGGAGAGTGAGGGCTGGGTGGAGGGAGTAGTGAGGGGTGATGGAGGGAGAGGGAGGGCTGGTGGAGGGGAGTAGTGGGGAGGGGTGGTGGAGGGGAGTGAGGACTGGTGGAGGGGAGTAGTGAGGGCTGGTGGAGGGGAGTAGTGAGAGGTGGTGGAGGGGGGAGTGTGGATTGGTGGAGGGGAGTGAGGACTGGTGGAGGAGATTGGTTAAAGCCGATGGAAGGGATGGGGTTACTGGCAATATATGATCAGTGAAAGAGGCGAACACAAAATACTCACATACAACTCCAAACCTATAATAAAGGTTGCCTCTCGTGTAACGAGGATTGCCGGCCCAAGCGCCACCTAGGCGTGAGTTTGTTTAAGGTGTAGAAGCTGTTGTCAACACAACAACCACACCCTGGGTTAACGAGCTGCATGACCCAGTGTCAAGGAATAGTCCGAGAAGACCGGACAACTCGCCAACTGCAGTGGTTATCCATTACCCCATTATCCTCAAAATCGATTAACATCCAGGTTCCCAATTACTGCTGGGTAGACAGAGGCAAATGGCGTAAAGAAAGTTGCCCATAGTTTCACCCTGCTCGGGGATCGAACCCGGGTCCGCTCGCTTGTGAGGCGAGAATGCTGACTATTACACCACAGGGAAATACACACAGACATACACACACACACACACACATACTCTGTACGCTTCCGAGGGGCTGTCTCCACCTTTGAGTCACTCACCTGTGGCGTCCCCCAAGGCACCAAGTTGGGACCACTATGCTTCCTTATGCTTATCAATGATGCCCTAAGAGAAACCCCAGCTCGCTGGAAATATGTCTACGACTCCACCATTGGGATCAGCGTCAACAATTCTGCTCCCGACTATACCGCCCGTCAGGATTTATTGAACAGTCTCCAAAACTGGGCCATTAACAACCACGTCTCCATCAACAATACCAAGACCATGGCTATACACATCAATCTCTCCTCCGACGATGTCCCACCCCCTTCCATTACTTTAGGTCCCAACATACTCCAGGTTGTAGATTCCACTAAGCTCCTCTGCGTCACCAAAAACAACAAACTAAATTGGAAACCACAAGTCAGTGAAGTTATCAAATCCTCCAGTCTCTGTCTGTTAGGTTATAAATGCAAGAAAGTGATTTTCTTACCGTAGAACTCAAATACCTTCACACTGATTACTCACCCAGGAGATTATGGTGTATCACTACGTAGAATTTCACTCTGCTTCCGGCATTCAATGCGTTGTATACTTGATAAATGATGATTTAATGAATTCAATTAACTTCCAACATCCATCTAAGTTATTGGTTATACTTTGTCATAACCAATCAGTCATTACCTTTGATAATACTAATAATAATAGAGGGGTCACAGATACGGGCAGATAGTTGCACTTACTTTTATTTGGCACAATTCCATACACTGGACTTATAATTTGCATGGATAGGTCAGTCATTCACATTCGCGCCACAGTACCGTAAGTTATAAGGGAGAGTTTGTCAACCTGGAGAATTAATCGTTAGATCTATTAGGCCGGCCTGGAGTGCTCTTGTAGCAAACAGGCCCTCACCATTGATCACTTCCTTTACAGGATGTGTTAACTTTCGCTGGACTTAACAACAATCTCGGGATTTTGCACACACAGACTCGTAGCACTGTTAGGACTGTATGTCCCCTGTTCTATTGTAAGTCCGCGGAGGAGGAGGTCTCTCTCAACCAAGGTCTAAAGCCCACTAACTAAAATGTGGTTTGAGGCGTGAAATGACCCCTATCAGCCGGGTATCTTATCTCTACCTAAACAAACATTTGGGATGGGTTGTGCGGGAGGCCCAACGAGGCCCAACGCAACCCATGACACTGTCTCCACCTCCCCCGCGGACTCCTCGGAGTTCCTACACCCGAGCTCCTCAGTGTTTACTCAACATTCAAACTTCCCAAGCTCACCTATGCCACCCCTACCTGGTCTTCCTCCCTAAATGCCACACAACGTAAACACCTAGAAAAAGTGCAAAAGAGGGCATGCAAGATTATTCTCTCCCCTTTCCTACTCCACATATCAAGAAGCTCTCAACACACTGACCCTCTCAGCTCTCACTGACCATCACCACGACCTCATCTGCAAATTTGGTGAGAAGCTTCTACACCATCCTCGACACCGGCTCCAACTACCACCTGAGATCCCTCGCCCGAGAATTGCTGTTCGACACCACAACCGCATCCAGCAAACGCGAGCACGGACTGATCGCTATAAGAACAGTACCAACCATTGTAAAAATTATCAAAAACTTGTAATCAACCAGTGTATTCACTCTCAGTCAATCTTACTTTTGGCACTGTCACTATGTTGAAATGCACTGTAGTTTGAGCTTTTCCCCACCTAGGTATTATATATCATATTTGTATCACTTATGTTACTTGTATATTATTTGTAAATCAAGAGACCCATTCCCCAATTATGTAACTGTATATTTTTAGCCTTCTGGCTGCCATGCTCTTTCAATAAAACGTTAATTATTATTATTATTATTTTTATTATTATAACACACACACACACACACACACACACACACACACACACACACACACATACAAACCTCTTCTATCCCCACACAAACACACCAATTCCCCAGGAACAAATTTTCGTAGAAATTCTACCTGAATCCCAACAAGTATTTTATATTCTCTGCCCACCTCTCAGCTCTTTCTTAATCTCCTCCAGAGACCCTCCCAGGAGACCTCCATTATACACCAAACAATAGCTGGAAGTTGGGAGTGAGTTCTATTTTCACCAAGTAAGAATTTGTCCATTAGTTTTGTTTTATAGTGATGTTACTTCACAAATGGTAACGACTTGGTATTGTGACCTGCTGAGGCAACAATTTTCTAACGACCATTCATAATTACAGAGTAAATACATATAATACAAACGACTCAGTATTGGCACCATGGGCAACTATATATTAAGCTCATTCTATGATATATAATGAAGCCACTTATAAATGATAAGGCGATTAGGGGCCAAATAATTACATAAACGCCCTTACGTGATCAGGGACAATAAAATGGTAAATCACACCCCGCTGTTCAGAGCAATTTAGATGAGGGACTGTGGATATAAATTAGACTTGGAATTGAATAAACTGATCCTTAATCGCTGTCTTCATTTGATGAGACTTCCACTTACCTCCCTCTCATACTCTTACTCTACACTCCTCCCCTCTCTCCTTCTCCTTCTCCTACTTCTTCTCCTTCTCCTCTTCATCCTTTTCCTGTGCTTTCCCCCTCCTCTTCTTTTTCCTCTTCTTCCTCTTCATCTGTCCTACTCATCCTCCCCTTCCCTACTCTACCTACTCATCCTCCCCTTCCCTACTCTACCTACTCCGTCCTCCCCTGCCCTACTCTACCTACTCATCCTCCCCTGCCCTATCTACTCCCCACCTCCCTACTCTACCTACTCCATCCTCCCCTCTCTACCTCCTCCGTCCTCCTTCCCTACTCTACCTACTCATCCTCCCCTCACTCCTACCCACTCATCCTCCCTTCCCTACTCCTACCTACTCATCCTCCTGCCCTACTCTACCTACTCATCCTCCCCTTCCCTACTCTACCTCCTCCGTCCTCCCTGCCCTACTCCACCTCCTCCGTCCTCCCCTGCCCCTACTCTACCTCATCCTCCCCTGCCCCTACTCTACCTACTCACCCACTCTGCCTCCTCGTCCTCCCCTGCCCCTCCCCTGCCTCCTCCGTCCTCCCCCTGCCCTACCTACCTCTCATCCTCCTGCTTTCTCTGCCCCACCTACTCTCCTCATCCCCGCCCCACTCTACCCACTGCCCCATCCCTCACCCCCTGCCCCCTACTCTCCCCTTACCCACTCATCCTGCCCCTTCCCCACTCCTCCCCTGCCCCACTCTCCACTCATCCCTCCCCTGCCCTACTCTACCCTCATGGCCCCTACCCTCCTCCCCCTGCCCCACTCCACCCTCCTCCCCCCCTACACTACTCTACCCACTCATCCTCCCCTCTCTCCTACTCTACCTCCCCTTCCCCTCTCTACCTCCATCCTCCCCTGCCCCACTACTACCTCCTCCGTCCTCCCCTGCCCCACTCATCCTCCCCTTCCCACTCTCTACCCACTCATCCCCTCCTTCCCCTCTACCTCCTCCGTCTCCCCTCCACTCTTTCTCATCCTCCCCCTGCCCATCCTCCCCTGCCCCACTCTACCCCTACCTCCTACCTCTCATCCTCCCCCCCTCCGGCCTACCTCACTCTACCCCTCCTCCCCTTCCCCACTCTACCCTCCTGTCCCTCCCCTGCCCCACTCTACCCTCATCCTCCCCTTCCCTACTCTTTACCCACTCCATCCTCCCCCTCTCCTCTGCCTCCTCCCGTCCTCCCCTGCCTACTCTACCCTACTCTCCTCCCCTGCCCCACTGCCTACTCATCCTCCCCTGCCCCTCTACCTCCATCCTTCCCTACCCTACTCTACCCACTCATCCTCCCCTGCCCTCACTCCCACCCACTCTCCTCCTGCCCCACTCTACCTACTCATCCCCTCCCCTCTACTCCACCCACCATCCTCCCCCGCCCTACTCCTACCTACTCATCCTCCCTGCCCCACTCCCTACCTACTCATCCTACCCCTTCCCCTACTCTACCTCTCACCTACTCTCCCCTCTCATCCCCTGCCCCTGCTTTACCTACCATCACTCCCCACCCCTCCGTCCTCCCCTACTACCCACTCCATCCTCCCTGCCCCACTCTGCACCCACTCCATCCCTACTCCTCCTCCCCTTCCCCTACTCTACCTCCTCGTCTCCCCTGCCCTACCCCTCCCCCTCCCCTTACCCCTACCCACTCATCCTCCCCTGCCCTACTCTACCTACTCATCCTCCCCCTGCCTACCACCTATTTGGCCCATCCATCCTACCCACTCATCCTCCCTACCCCCACCACTTTTACCCACTCATCCTCCCCCTCCTACTCCCCACTCCACTCATCCTCCCCTTCCCTACTCTCCCCACCTCCCACCCCTCCCCTGCCCCCTACTCCACTCATCCTACCCCACTTTACCTACTCCATCCTTCCACTCTACCCACTCATCCTTCCTCACTCTACCCACTCATCCTCCCTTCCCTACTCTACCTCATCCTCCCCCTTCCCTACTCTACCCCTCATCCCCTTCCCTACTCTACCTCCTCCGTCCTCCTCCACCGCTTTACTATATTATAGCTTCTCCTCCTTCACCTCTTCTTCCTCTATCTCCTTTTCTTATTATCCCTCATTTTCTTTGTCTACACTCTTCTTCCTCTTTTATTCCCTCATCCATTTCCTTCTCTTTCTCCTTCCCAGTAACCCTCTTTAACTTCCTCCGTCTTACCCGTCCCACCCCTTTCTTCCTCCTCTCCCTTACCTCCCCCCTTCCCCTGAGCCAGTACTCCCACCTCCTCTCCCTCTTCCCCTTCCTGCTCCTTCCTCAAAGCCCTCATCTACCACAACAATCACTGCTACCATCACCACCACCACCACCACCACCACCTCCCGACCAAGTTGTTTTTAAGGATAATTCCTCATTAATTTTGTGATTATTTTCCCCAGTGGAGAACGACAACCATAAGGAGATCCACATTAGAGTTGATGGCACACACACTGTCTCCCTCGCACTGGGAATAAGAAGACCCGGGTTCAAGACTTTCATTTGGAAAGTTTTCACTTGATAGCACTTGTTATCATCGTGTGGGGAAATTATCACCAAATGAGATTCAATGTTAGGGAAGGAGACGGAAAAGTGAAAGAGATACTAAAACAGTGAAAGATAATGGGAGAGAGACAATGAACGAGAGAATGAGTGCATAATAGATAATAATAATAATAAAATAATAATAATGAAACAAAAATAACTTAGAAAGGATTAAAAAGGAAAAACGTACACAAAATTAACATTTGAGTGAAATAGATAAAGAAAAGAAGAAGGGAAGAACGTCTACAGAATGAACCAGACGTAAAATAAATTATTAATAGCCAATGTTAAGCGATGAGGACTGGTACAGGTCATGACTAGGGCGGGTGTCGGTGCTCACAGTCTTCCCAGTTCACATACAGTAGGCTATATACTTGTGGGGGGGGGGAGGCACAAAAATGGTTGGTTATCGATAATAATTAATCAGTATTAGAAATTATCAAACAAATTAACGAGAAACAACAAGCAAACTCAGCTACCACCTACGATTTCAGTTCCCTAAACACGGATATTTTTCATGATAGTCTGAAATATATTACAGTAAACAAGTCTGAAGCTTATTGGAGTAATATTCCCTCCAAAAAGACTTCTCGTTAACGAAACGTCACTCACCACCTGCGTCCATTTCTTGATAAATAACAGATATTTTAAGTGTGGGGAATAATTGATCTTGATCCAGAATATTGGTATACCCAAGGGAGCAGACCCCGGCCTGGATTTTACCAACCTTTTCCTTCATTATTATGAGATCAACAACATGCGGAACAATACTTGAACAAAATATGGGTCAACAACCGATTAAGCAACTGCTCAAGATGTATCTATGACGATATTTGTTGAACAGCGGCAAAATGTTTTATAGAGCCAAAAGTGAAATTTACCTCGATGTCTTGTATTAAATAGAGAAAATAACTCAGATAAGGAGGCCTCGCTTCTGAATATTCAAATAGAAATAGTAAATAGAAAAACTGTGACAAGGATTTAAATTTTTAAATAGTTAATTTCCCTTATCATTGCGGAAACATAAAAAAAAATATCGTTTTCATATCTCAACTTACTCGTTATAGTAAAGTCTGAGTTAAATATGAAGTTTTTTTATAAGAATGTAAGTTACTTGTGGATAAATTACTATCTTCCGAAAAAATACTCTAGTACAGTAAGTTATCAACAGATATATTGAGAAGGAACTCAAGTAACTTACCTGGCTGACAGATAACACAATTTAGTTGCTAACAAAGTCGCAGGTTAGGTAGTGGACGTAGGGAGGTGACGTTGGGTAGCGAGGGAAGGTTGGTGCTACAGATCAGAAATAATTTACGTTTGTACATAAGTTGATATATAGAGTTAAGAGATTTGTTGTATATGAATTGATAATTTGTTTATGCGTGTATTTATGAATAATTCTATATCAGTGTATTTATTATGCATATTATTATATACCCTACTCTTAATCAGGTAATTTGACTCTTAATACCCGATTTTGATCATCGTTTTTCCTCGTTCTTCATTTTCATTTCTTCTTTTGCTACACCATGCACCAGGTGAACGTAGATAGTCCGGGATGCTACAAATATAACAGAAACCCGGTTGAAGTGGTAGCTGTGTCCCGATGAAAACTGCCATCTCTGTCTTCTACCAGGGATGTGTCGAAAATAATGTCCTTATTTAACTCTTTTCACGTGTGTGTGTGTGTGTGTGTGTGTGTGTGTGTGTGTGTGTGTGTGTGTGTGTGTGTGTGACTACTTTTTAAATATAGTTGAAGACGGACAACTGGGTAAAATATTTAGGTTAGACTGGGCCATGACAAACGACCATCTGAACGAACTGTAAAAGATTATCCAAATGTCCTTTGGCTTTTCTAACTAATGCGGGAAAGTTTGAAAGAAAGGTTGGTGAGGAAGGAGGTTTTACTTTACAAAAATTGGTTCCGTTGAAGAAGGCCTGGCAGTGACACTCCCCCTTGTACGCTCACTTATTTCTATGTCAAACTTCCTTTATATTCATCGAAATTCTATTGAAATATAATCATGTTGTTTTATCCTGGAGGCCAAAAAACTATAAAAGGATGAAGTATATAAATGAAATAAAATAATCGGATTGTATTGAGTGGCTCTCAACACACACGTTGAAACACGACGGCGATCCTCTCTAATGGAAACTTCCCTTTTATACCTTTTAAAGAAAAACAAAATAGAAAAACGAAATATAAATTTTGTTTTAACTTTTCCTATAAGTGTCTAAACAATTTCGTCTAATAATGAATTTATGGACCGTCTGTGAAGCGTAGGCAAGGTTAAATGGGGAAGGATGGGTGAGGCTGAGACGGAGGTTGAATCGTTGTAGACTGGGAGGATGGAAATGATTGTGACTGTGTATATGTACGATGGGAATGTGGTTGAATGATTGTAGACTGGAGATGCAGGAGGGATTGAAGTGCATGAATTGAGGAGACAAAGGTTGACGAATTTATAGGTAGAATAGGTAAATAAAATGGGAAGAGATTTGTGGGCGAAGGTTTATGTGAGCACAGTTGATATGGATTGAAATTGAATGACTCGAGGGGACAGGAGACGGAGAGAAAAGTTGAGGGCTTGAAAGGATGTGACATTACCAGGTGGAAAGATAGAATGGGATGAATACGTGAACTACTGGGTTGATTAAATGGAAAATTGGAATTGGTAACTGAGGGGACGAACAGAGGACAGTGATGGTGAGGGCGATAGTGGTGGTGATGATGATGGTGGTGCTGGTAGTGGTGGTGGTGCTGGTAGTGGTGGTGGTGACTCGAGTGGAATGGTAGTGATAGTGGTGACAAAGAATAGTGGTAGCGATAGTGGTGGCAATGGTAGTGGTTACAAACGAGGTAGTAGTAGTAGTAGTAGTAGTAGAAGTAGTAGTAGTTTTTGTTTTTGTTGTTTATCAGATCACAGTTTACAGCCCAGAGAAGAACAGCACATACAGCAGTGACCGGAAGCGCAGTTGTGTACACCCTCGTAAGTTGACCCACCCTTCGTAATTAAAGTGAGATTAAGACCTGACCCAGTAGAGGTCAAGGCCACAATGAACCAGAATTCTCACCCCCTCATCATTAGCTAACCCGGCAACATGACCGTGATACTCAAGAAGCTATCCTCCAGCCAGTACACCTGTCACCTGGCCAGACACACCCAGATTAGTGATGACATCTTCCGGCTTGTGATCTCCAATATAAGGAGCCTGCAGCTCTTTCCACGAAGCATTATAATTATTATTATAACAGGGAAGGGGCTGACAGCTCCTTCCCAGAGTCAGACAGGGAGCGACAGAACTCAGAAGAAGACGAGTCACGCTCGTCACAAGTCGAGGTCGAGGGAGAGACTTCCCTCCCCAGCACCGAGTTTCCAGCTAGCAGAGACTCCCACAGGAGACAGAGTCCATCAGCACCTGCAGACATTCCCCAGTCGCTGGGCCTCCCTTAGGTCACACGTGAGTCATTGTCAGAGTGATCCAAGGGTGAGTTACTTACGGTGAAAAGTGTATCTATTTCATGTTTGTGTCCGAGAGTCAGTGTGTAGTAACGTAAATATATGGATCTATTAATGTATCCATGCTATTGAGTTATCTAAAAAATAATTGTACTTAGAGTTGGCGTTTAGAAAATTCCCCCTACGAATATAATACCAAACTTTCCTCACTCTACGACCCTACTACTATAATTCTTTCCTATATCTTCTATACGAGTTTTCACTTGTTGCATAGTAGTAGTAGTAGTAGTAGTACTGATGGTCATGGTAGTGGTGTTGACAATATGAAAAAGGACTATCTATTAATCTAGCACTCAGGATTCTTCTATAGGTGCCGTGTGGTCTATACGTTCGTAGTTTTTGCAGCTTCTTGTTGCTGGCATGTTAGTAGCTAGTTAGTAGTAGCTTATATAGTGAGTCATGTTGAAGTAGCCGGTGACTATGCTAAGATACGGTGGGGACATGACACATTGGAATGCGATATGCAAAGACGACGGCATAGGGAAACCATTTCGAAAGTATTCAAGAACTGTCATACTAATATAACATACTCACGGACACACACACGGACCATAACAATTCAACTCCTTAAAGTTCACTACAATATCAAAATGAAGTGATGAAGGAGAGTTGTCATGTGTCAACTTATGTTCACTCTATTTTATTTTTCTATATTAACTTTACTAATATTATATATATTTTGTGGTCAATGTTTTGGTGCAAGCTGGTGATTAGGAGTGTAATGGCCCTTGTTTCATAAATAGAAGAATTATATAAATGGGTTAATTACATTTGACTTATATACTGATTCGTCCCCTGTAACTTTCCATTAGCTATGAGGTGACATGTTCAGTGCACGTGATAAGGTGTGCCCACGGGAAGCTGAGTCATATTATGCTGAGTTCAAGCATTAAGTAGCTGGCTTCCTGGCCACCAAAAGCGGGCAGTAGATTGATATCCTTGACTAGAGGAAGACCTTATTTGAGAGCCGCCGTGGGTGGCTCCGTCTTCCCTCGAGGGAGGAGGGAGGACGGGGAGGAGGGAGGACGACGTGCCTATTCCGTACTCACTAGATGGGTCACTACTCACAGCAGTCACACTCATAATCTTACATGGAACGGACATGATTAAACGGTCTATTTACATAGCCGCAGACCTCTCCCTTCACACTCATCTGTAGTGGAAGTTATGGTTGATTTACACTCAGGAATTATATGAACAATATTTTTTCAATAAAAGAAGAAAACAAAGATTGGGTTTCTCTACTCTTACCCAATATAATATATGTCTAGTCCATATGCTTTATGGCTAGTTTCAGGAGTGGGTGGTTTGAACATTTCGATAGTCAAAGTAAGTTTCTATATTATCTAATTTAAGAATGTTCAAACCAATCTAAATAGTACATGAACTTATGTTATGTAAACACTTTTGTAAAAATATAGTATTTGGACTTTAATATGTGTGTTTGAAATAAATTTTAAGACTGAAAGAAAACGGGATAGCCAACCTGGCGGGTTGACGATGTGGGGAGTGGGGAGTCGAGAGCCGACAGGCCAAGGTGAAGGACTGTTACCTGAACCACGGAGAGAGAGACACCCCAACTAGAGACCCTGGATTGGGCATTGTCGAGAGTGAAGACCAGAGATCCTGGATTGTGTAGGGACACCACAAGGAAGATATCAAGATTGTAAATATTGTAAATACTCGTACACACGTAATTTTTATCACGTGTTTGAAGTCTCCATCCCCTGTGTGCTTGTTTCCCGTGACAGGTACACGGACACACACGGATATACACGGACATACACGAACCTACACGGACATACAAGGACCTACACGGACATAATAATGGATGCCCCTCGAGATCGAGTATGGCCGGCACTACGGCCACCTAGGCGTGAATTTGTTTAAGGTGTAGAAGCTATCGCCAACACAACAACCACACCCTAAGTTAATAAGTTGCATGACCCAGTGTCAAGGAATAGTCCGAGGAAACAGGATAACTCGCCAGCTGCACTGGCTAACCATTACCCCGGAACACGGTCCGCAAATCGATTAACATCCAGGTTCCCAATTACTGCTGGGTAGACAGAGGCAAATGGCGTAAAGAAGCTTGCCCATAGTTTCACCCTGCCGGGGATCGAACCCTGGTCTTTTCGCTTGAGAGGCGAGTATGCTGACTGTTACACCACAGGACATACACAGCACTACACAGACCTACAGCTTCACTCTCCTCTGACACACCGACGACTCCCGAGTGGAAAATAATCGATGACATAAAAAAAATAAATTAAGACATTAAATATTATAAGTAATACACATAGTAAGACAAGGAAGGAATAAAAGTCAATATTCGACTGAATAATGAAAGAAAATATGAATTAAAATAAAATGTGCTAAAATTGTAAATATATGAGGAGAAAATAGAAAGACAGACAGAGAGAGATACAGATAAAGAGATAGATAGCGATAGATAGATTGATGGTTACATTCATACATTCATACATACATACACAACCCCCCTGTACATACATACATACATACTGTACATACATGAAAATAATACCAGTGAAAACTATGAACTTCGTGTCAATAATAGAGTTGGGTTGCCAAGCCTCGAGAGTATGATATTTTCTTTAAGATAAACATTAATGCTCCACCACATCCTAAAGCTGGAGTTGCCTTCCTTGTTTTAATAGGTAGTGCCGAGCTGTAGTGCCGGTCAGTGCCACCCTCTCGTCCGCCCTCCCTTGGTCAACTGGCCGAAAAATGATGAAATTATTCCCAGTAAACTTTCAATTCCGATCACATTTGCTAAATAATTTGTCCTTTCTTTAATATTTTCTAATTCGTATTTTATGAATTTGTCCTTTATGTCATTTAATTACCAAGTTGGTGAGTTCATTTGTAAATCTCTAAGTGAACTTCTTTATTCTTCTTCTTCTTCTTCTTCTTAGTAGTAGTAGTAGTAGTAGTAGTAGTAGTAGTAGTAGTAGTAGTAGAAGAAAATTATCATAATTTTTAGAATATAGTCAGTACTTATTTCTAAAGACATTTCTGAACATTCTTTAGATCTCACGCGCACTAGATTCTAAGACGATCAGATCAGTTGCCCCTTTGAAGAGCTACTACTTACAGTACTTTCGCTTCCCTCACACATGTTAGCTGGGGTTAAGTGGATTGGGACAAATATTTTTAACCTCAAGAATTACTATAGCTTCTCTTCTAAGTCATGGACGCATTGTAAAAAATATATATATATTTTTATATATCAGACTTGGGAACTAAAAGTGTGGTGCAAACTTTGTTGAATCAGGAACCAAAAGAATAATATAAACTTTAAGGGTCTGGATCTCAAAATAGAACACAAGCCTTTCAAAACTAATAATTAAAGGTATAAAAAAATAGTTCAAAGTTTAGAGCGAAAACTAGTGGGAGAAAGTTATCGGAATGAGGATATTTTTGGACCTAGAACTCAAAATATATTAGAAAAAAATGAGTTTAGGTTCGGGATTGGCAGGAGCAGACGGCTAGTACAAACGAATAGGACTCAGTGGGAAGTTTAACAGGGCGAGGGGAGGAATGATGGGGAGGGAGGAATAAATGGGAGAGCAAGGGGAGAGATAGGGGGAGGATCCCTCAGCCGGAAAATAGGGACGAACTATTCCCTGAACACCGATGGTCAGTGTGTGTGTGTGTGTGTGTGTGTGTGTGGGTGTGGGTGTGGGTGTGGGTGTGTGTGTGTGTGTGATGAGGGTCGTAATAGTGATGTAGTGTTTATGGTGAAGACTAATGATTTATCGTAGTGACGGTGATGTAATGTTTTATGCTGTTGGTGGTAGTGATGGTTGAGGTGATACTACTAAGGTGATGTGGTGTTAATGGTGTTGTGAGAGGATACTGGTGCAACGGTGGTGAGATTGTTATGTTGGTGGTGGTGGTGAGATTATGATGTTTGTGTTATACAAGTGGTGGTTATGGCATGATGAGGTATATGTATAGTGAGAACAGTATAGTGGTTGTATGGGAAGGATAGTAGTTGTGATTGTGGTGACGATGGTGATGATGGTGATGGTAGTGGTAGTAATGGTGGTGGTGGTGGTAAATGTGATGGTAGTGTGATGGAGATATTGGTTGTAGTGGTAGTGATGATCATGGTAGTGGTAGTGGCGATAGGAGTACGAATGATAATGGTATTTGCCTTTATTTTGTCATATTTTTTAGTGTTAATGGCAATGAATATTATCCGCGTTCAGAATGAATATTGGTATTGGTTTTGTGAAGGTGGTGACATTTATGACAGTGTAAATATCGTACATATATGATATCGTTAAAGGAGTGTTAATAGCGTTCAAACCTGCAATAGGTCTCTCTGTTGTCGTTTCATTGTGTTTATCAGCTGAAACTAGTTCCCTTCATTAACACTTATATTTGTCGTAATAATATCATACACAACATGATGGTTCAAATATCTATCCTAAACGCAACACCTCAATTGTGTTAAAACCAACTGTTAACCATCTCTGATATAAGTCAATTCAGAGGTACCGTAACGAGAGCAATACCAGACCCAGGCGGAGGGGAACATCAACTGAGTTATATTCTCACCTGAGTTCGCCAGACTCATTAGCGTCTCATCAACACTAAAAGATCAATCAGGAGGAGCTTACATGTGATCACCCGAGGCTCACGTGAGGAAAACCTATCTGGCGCCTCCTGGGTGTGGGAATGAGTTCCGTATCTCGCTGCTGGTCACAGAGCTCGACGACCATCCTCCCTCAAGTTGTGGATTATGTGCTCTAGTCACGAGACAATTGCAGCGACGATCTACGAGGGTTTCCTCTCTGGGGAGTACACCGACGCGATCTACCTAATTTTCTTGCATCACGATACTCGTACGGTTAGAATCTGGGACTCTTCCTTTATCTGGACGCATCAAGAGATCCTTACGATTAGGATCAAAGTGGCTTTCTCTACCTCACTTGCGTCAACGCAGTCACTTGATTACTGTGTTGTGCCGCCCTGTTGGTGGAAGGTAAAAGATCTGCTGGAAAAATACTCTCTCTCTCTCTCTCTCTCTCTCTCTCTCTCTCTGTTTTGAACAACACAAAGCTTTAGAAAAAAAGAGAGAGGGAGAGAAAGATAGAAATAGGGGAAATATGCAAAGATAAAGAGAGAGATAAAGAAAAACAAAGAAGGGGAGGGGAAAGAAAACATAAATAAAAAGTAAGATGAGTGAGATAATAGGAGAAAGAAAACAATTATGTAAAAAGTAACAAAGAAGAAAAACAAAATAAACGAAAAAAGAAAACAAAAAAGAGATACAAAAATATATATATATATGCGAGAGAAACTTGGCATACAAAAAGAGAGAGTGAGAGAGGTAGTCTGGTCACGTCGTTTCATGGTTGAGAGAGAGAGAGAGAGAGAGAGAGAGAGAGAGAGAGAGATAGAGAGAAACCAGTCTGGTCACGTCCTTACCTAGTTGAGAAAACAAGCGCCTCGTCTCTGTGTTTGCCTCCTGCACTGAGACAATATTTTTGTGCATTGCTTCTCGCCCCTTTCTGTGTGAGGCCGCCTCTCATTCTACCTGTTTCCCACAACCATCTGACCGTGATCTGACTCTATATGAAGGTGTTCCCGCGTGTCTGTGTCTGTGTCTGTGTCTGAGGGGAAGGAAGGGAGGAAGAAGGGAAGAGTTTGTGTGTCAGTGTAGCAGAGGGATGATGTGTGTGTGTGTGTGTGTGTGTGTCAATCCCGTTCCAACTTCCTCTCACACACACACACGAACATTGTCTATTGACCCTCATTCACAAACACTCGAACACACAAAACCTCCCACACAACCCACCACACACACACACACACACACACACACACACACACACACACACCACACACAACACACATACACAGTCCACACACAAACCCTCCCACACACAAACACCCCACCACATAAACGCTCACACACACACACACACACACACACACACACACACACACACACACACACACACATACATACACAGTCCAACACACAAACACAAACAAACACACACACCCACACCATCTGGGGTCTCTGACGGCAGGAAAATACTGTTTTAATAAATTGGCCGCGTTATCGCAGTTCCAGTATTTTTCCATCAATTTGCTGGCCCGATTTTGTTTTTCTTGTGCTCTTCCCTTTTAGCCTTGCATGCCTTGTTGATCACGTTTGTTGACACTGCAATATTTTATGACTATTCCTATTTTTCTTTTGGGAACCATTGTGCCTTTGTCGATAGATGTTGTCGATTAAAAAATAAATAAAAGTTTGACATTCTATTTTACCAAGAATACATTTTCATTAACGAAATTAGATCTGCACACACACACACACACACACACACACACACACACACACACACACACACACACACACACAAGAATGTCAGGTTTTTAACAAGTTATTACAAGCTCAAGGTATAGAAGTGTACGTGAAATTAGACATCTAGAGAAGGAAAGAGAAGTATGAAGAGATAAAGAAAGGAGAGAGAGTGAAACGTACTGATCTAAGTCATCTTTTATTAACTCGTAAGTAAGACCAACAACAAACAACCAAACAAACAGAGATCCAAACACATGACCGAAGACCAGAAGCAAACAACTATAAACAAGAAAATATATAGGAAAAAAACCCACACCTTTGTAAGATGAGGCAAACAAGCATTAACAAAGTAAACAGGGATACAACCATGCCTTTAAGTATAACAAATGGCTGAAAAATAAATAACTATAGTAATCAAGAAACAACAAACAAACAAAATTTAATGTATGTGTTCTGGGTCAGGTGTAAACAATATAAAACTGATTCAGAAATACACTAACAGTCTCAAGAATCAGACAAACAAGCAAACACATGTGGGAAAGAACTTCACCAATATTTTTTAAGCCTATACAAGCAAATAAACGAGGAAGAGAGACATAGAAACACCTCTAAAAGCTAAGGTAAACTAAGACAATATCAACAGATGTCTGACAAAAGAAACAAATCAAGACCCACAAACACACAAACACTCCTGAAGGCTAACGAATAATAATATGGACCACTAATACAAAAACACACCCAGAATCAAACAAACCATAGATTTAATACGAGAGTAAATCTAGACCAATATGGTCAAATATCATCGCAAGTAAACAAGCAAACAATCAATCCTGGAGTAAAATGCATAGAGACACCCATAGAGAGCAAGTCAAATAAAAATCAATTTGCATAAAGCATAAACATCTCCAACAGCCAAGAAAAACAAACAGAGCCAGAACTGATACAAACAAACATGCTTAAAATCAATTTCAAACAAACAAAGCTGGAGTGAAAGGTACACAAACACCCCCAAAAGCCAAGCCAAACAAACAGTCGTGGAGGGGAAGCCATCAGGTTAGGTCGGTCAGGACGCCCGCCTCTGTCGATGGTGGAATTTCCACACAAATGTGAAATATGCATAAAGGCAATATGAACTGATCCTGAATGTTGGGTCAGGAGAGGCCAGGGACCCTTCCCAGGGGAGGGCAAGAGGAAGGAGCAGGAAGAGGGGAAGGGGCAGGAAGAGGAAAGGACAGGAAAAGGGAAGGGGCAGGAAGAGGGAAGGGGCAGAAAGAGGGGAAGGAACAGGAAGACGGAATGGAAGATGATGAGAAGGCGGAGGACTGGAAGGAAGAGTGTAGGTGAGGGATCCTTTCGTTAGAGAGCAGGTGAAGGAGATGTGAGGGAGACTTCGTAAAGGAGAAGGCAGATGAGACGATGGAGAAGTTGAAGAAGGAGGCGAGGGACTCTTGGGAAAGTAGGAAAAGGATGATGATGTGGGAATGGAGGTGAGGAATTCTTCGTACACTAAAAAAAATATAAAAGGGGGTTGAAAAGAGTTTTTTGGGTGTCACTAATAACAAACCCTTTTAATGGTATATGATTTTTAATAAACCTTTGCAGATTGAAAGGGTATATTATCATTCTCTAACCCCTTACTCTAAAAAAGGATATATAAATACCAGTGCATTTAATACTCTTAGGTTGCAAAAGTGTATATTAAGGCAAAGAGAAGCCCTATGAGAATAATTCGTCAGTGATCCATCTCACATTAGCTTTGTACACAGCTTATCACCTCCACCATCCAGAAACACACACCTTGGCCAAGGTAGTCCTCACATGTTAGGTGGTTGACTCTCGACCCTTGGCGGCAACTCATAACATTAAGTCCCCACTTTGCAATAGTACTTTTCCTACAAATTCGAGTCATGACTTCTCTTTTTAGCATGCCCTCCAACACTGTTGCTCTCTAACGAACTCATTGTCACTGAAAATAGTCTCTAGGCAAAAATAGCTTCTAAAACAATGAACTGTGGACCCAGACTCCAGCGGCGGGTTCTGTGCTGCTCAGTGTGGTGCTGATTGGTTGTAAGAAAAGTCAGAACATAACCACGCGCTCATTGGCCAGCTCGACATATTGGAAGCCGAGTGTTTTAAATTTTCTTTTATCCCATTTCTCGTTCTTTCCCTTCTTCCTTCATTTTCTTCTCCCCTCCTCATGTACTGGTGTAACTCTACTGTACACCAGTGGTGTACAGTAGAGTTACTTCGGTTAAACATGATCATTAAGACTGGAAGTTACATGTTAAGTAATTTAAATTACTATTACACTTCCATCTCTTGGCCACACATCGCCATGATTCTGCCACGATGACCCGAGTATCACATGTAATTAATCTGAAATAATTTTCAATCCAAAATAACTTTTTTTTCAGCTCAATAATTTACAAAGTATCGTCAAATTGTTGGTGGGATGTCACAATAAAACTAATTTTATTTTAATAAAATACTTTTTAAAACTTTAGGTCATTCCAAGTAAAATTTATAGTTATTGATGTGTCGGTACACACTCAGTGTTATATTCCAAGAATTTCACAAAAAATGAATCAGAAATAATTATCTTGAGCAGAAAAAAAACCACAAGCGATAATATGAGAAGGGTAAGGGTCTTACCGACAACAATATACCCTAGCATTAAAAAAAAGAGGGTATTTTACACATCAATGTTATTTTGCAGTAAATATACTATTTTCTCCCAAAATACCCCTTTTATACCCTTCAGTATTTACAGTGGAGAAGAGAAGAAAGAGGAAGGAGACGTAGTGAAGCAACTTAACCTCTTTGTATTTAACAAATCAAATTTTTTCCTCTCTCTCTCTCTCTTTGTCTATATATATATATATATATATATATATATATATATATCTTTACCCCTCTCACTCACACACAAAATAAAAATATCCCCTCACCCTCACTTTTATGCAGAACAAGTACCGCATTGTCCGATACAGTCAATTCTACCATTGAAAAAGCCCTTCCGACCCCTCATGATGCTAATTGATCACAGGCAGCTTATGAAGAATTCGTCAACACTAATTGGCAAAAGAAGTCGCCACAGTATATATGGGCAAATGCGGATCTGTGTGCAGGACAGTGTCGAGAATGATTCCTATCACTGCTAGACAAATTAAAACCTATATGTGAACAGAATATAGATACTATCTTATAGCTAGAACGAATCGGTTGCATAAAATAAATAAAAATAAAAAGAAGAAACATTCACTAAATTCACTTCCAGAGACCAAGAAAAAAGCCTCGATTTAACGGTAATTTTAACCCAAAAATGTTTATTACCACCAAATACACTCAGAAAACTAAGCACAAAACCACACAAACAAACCTAAGGTCATTTAGAAACCGAAGATAATATTTCCTAACATCCTTAAACAAGATTCAGTAAACAAAGAGAAAGTTCACTAACATAACAACATTCAGAAAGTTAGGAGTCACCTTGTCAACAGATCATAATATAGAGGATAAAATATCTATTGTAAGAGGCTACAACGATAACAGCAACAGAAATAAGATTACAACAGCAGGCGTAATATAACAACTACAAAAATAAGATAACAACAACAGCAGTAATATAACAAAAGCATATGAAAAATAAACCACAGCAGATATTAAGATAACGGCAACATAAGTAAGATAACAGCAACAAAAATAATATAACTAAAGAGTGAGAAAACAAGATCAGAAGTAAAATTAACATGAATAGAAAGTAAGATAAACAGAAATGAATTAACAACATCGATAAAATAACAAGTAAAATAATGGTAATAAAGTAGGATAACAGAATGTGAGATAACAAGAACAGGATAACAAATGGAACAGCAATTTTTTTCTTTTTCACATTAATAGAAATAGCTTAAGTAAGACAGAATGAACCACGAGTCGCACCACCGTCAGTAAACACAACACTGCAAAAAACCACAACCTGCCGCGATAGTGAACAATCCCCTGCATTAATCTTTACCCCTAGGATAACAAATGGAACAGCAATTTTTTTCTTTTTCACATTAATAGAAATAGCTTAAGTAAGACAGAATGAACCACGAGTCGCACCACCGTCAGTAAACACAACACTGCAAAAAACCACAACCTGCCGCGATAGTGAACAATCCCCTGCATTAATCTTTACCCCTAGCTCTCTGTGACTTATCATTCCCATTAATTTTCCTTCAGTTAATAGTATTAAGTCTCGTCCATTTTGAAATCCAATAAAACAAGGAGGAAGAGGGAGGGAGTTGGAGGAGGAGGGAGGGAGGGAGGGGGGTTGGAAGGAAGGAGGAGGAGGAAGGAAGGGAGGGAGGGAGGGAGGGAGGGAGGGAGGGGGGATTGGAAGGGAGGGAGGGGGGAAGAAAACAGCCTAGCCTAACTAAACCCAACTTAACCTAATCTATTCTAATGTAATTTAATCAAAGCACACCTACCCTAACTTAACTCCTAACCTAACCCAGCCTAACCTAAGTTAACCACATATAAACTAACCTAGCCTAACCTAACGGAGCATAAAAGTGTTGAAGATCTATTGAAACTGAATGTCCCAATCACCCCAGACGATCCCACTAATGCCATTCCTCCTTGGCTGGATATATCAGTTCCTATTAATTACACTCCTGTTGGTAGTAAGCAGATGTTAAACACCGATGTGATAAGATGTATCACACTAGAAACTATTAACAGACATATAGAGAGTATTAAATCAAGTGAATGCTATGCTTTTACTGATGGTTCTGTGCAGACAAACAGAGGTAGAGCAGGCTATGCAATTGTAATATAAAAAGAAAAAGAGATGATAGTGTCAAACAAACAAAGGCTGAACAACTGGGCCAGCACAACACAAACTGAATAAACTGGAATCTACTTAGCCACAGACTACCTTAAAGAAAATGGAGGTGGGGTGATATATATCACCCCACCTCCATTTGAGAGTCACAGAATATATTCTGTGACTCTCAAAGTGCTTTGAAATCAATGAACAACCCGTCAGTCTCTATGTCTAAAGCTGTATGTGATATTAAAAGAAATGTGATAAATGCCAATGAGAACAACTCTTGTATCGAATTTGTGTGAATTCCGTCCCATGTTGGAATTAGGTATCATGACCGTGCTGATAGACTGGACAATGAGGAATGTAAGAAAGAAAATGTTGACCGTGACCTTGGCCTGTCCAACGCTGTACTTAAAAACATTCAAGTCAGAATCATGAACTCTGATGTAGAAGAACTGAGAAATGCAGAGAGACCTGGCAGTTGTAGCATTAGTAAATATGACAAATTTTGTGACGAGAGGTACCGGTATGGCCAGCATAAGGACAGAACGAGACAATGTGATGGAGTCGTGGCTAGAATTAGGCTAGAATACAGACACATCTGGCAGGTTAGTAACGCTGTACCCATACCGGAACACTCAGCATGTAAACTTTGTGATAAACCTTTATAGCAAACACTTGAACACTATATTATTGAATGTGACACTGTAAAAAACTTAAGGCCACCTTGCATATTGTACCATGAACTTTGTAATTACTACATTGAATTTGGGGTGCTTGAGGACATTCTTCCTGTTTATCCCAAATTTGCTAGCCCACACTGATTAGTCTTCAATTAGAATATGACGTCCAATGTATGTGAACCACTGTCTTGCATGGCAGCGAACAGTGACATCACCCGCATGACTCTGACCTATATATACTGCTAATGAATATGATGCATCTCTTTGTGTACGAACCTCTGTCCTGCATGGCAGTGAACAGTGACATTACCCACATGAATCTGACCTCTATATATATATATATATATATATATATATATATATATATATAGAGCTGATAATGAATATGTTGTATTTCTTTGTGTATGAACCTCTGTCCTGCGTGGCAGTGAGAAGTGATACGACCCTCAGTGTCAAGACCTGACTGAATTACTCAGAATAGGCAAACTGTGCTCCAAGCTTTGTCAATAAATTTGTTAAACTAAAACTAAGTAGCGTAACCTGATCTATCCAAACCTAACTCACGAACAAGATGTGAAAGGACCCAGAGGATGTGTGGTCAGGATCACAAGTCTAGAGATATGTGGATATACAGGACCATCAGGACAGTTTGTTTATATAAATAAATATAAACAACTATGACCATTCTTGATGTATATTTAGCGTTGTAGGAAGATTTTCATGTTGTTTTTTTCTAATTTTGTTTCTAGCTAGAAAAAATATTTATTCAGACAACAGAATTTTTGATACGCCATTCAAGGGCGGCATTTAAAGGAATCATATCGTTTCACCGAGATGATAGCTTCGATTGAAGACATCTTAGAGATAAATACACCCACTTCACTTTATGGGCTTTAAAGGGTAACCCCTCACCTCCTCACACCCCCCCCCCCGAGGAGGGGCCAGACCCCGTGAAAATTTGTTATTTACCCAGCAACACCTTCACCAGGGAGTCAGGGGCATTAAGTTGATAAAAGGCCTCACTCCGTTGATCGCGACTCTGACTCCGGTTGCTTTATCGTATTGGTAAATGAGTGTCGCCCTTCACTACGGTGACACGACTTTTGACATTTCATATTCAGCTCAGAGGGGACCCCATACTATACACGAGTGGTTATTAGACTATTTCCTCCAAACACACGACCTGCAACGAAATTCTGAGAAAAGGTTGGAGAAAAATAAAATAATAATAATAATAAAAATAATAATAATAATAATAATAATAATAATAATAATAATAATAATAATAATAATATAATATTATTATTATTATTATTATTATTATTATTATTATTATTATTATTATTATTATAGATAAAATAAATATATAAATAAAATAGCGAAATCCGTCACATTAAGGATTTTGTTGTTATTTTTTACTTCAAATCGAAAACAAAATAATGGCCAATAGGCTAGACACCGCTACATTACACAAGATCGAAGACCAACATTCATTCATTCCTTCATCGATTCAGAGGTTGTATCCAGAGAACAGGTATATCCATAGGTTACATATTTTGTGTTCTGAGAGAGAGAGAGAGAGAGACTGTAGATAGTGACAGCTCTGAATATTCAACAGTTTTCCTTACTCTTGACCTCAGGGATGATATTCAAAATGCAGTACTCAACACGCATGTACTGTTTGTGTGTTAAGCTTAGTTAAGAATAAAGAAACTCAACAGTTAATGTAGTGAAAGAGTGAGGAAGAGTAGCCAGACGCATCTCCGGATTTCCTCCCGAGTAAGACATGAAACAAATGAGTTTTTATCCTAATTGACTACAGTTCTAATCTTTCCCAATCCTAATACCCCTCAATACTAATATCCCCAACCCAAATTAATTTCAACCCTATTAGACTTAATCCCTGTATTAGGGTAGACTCGGGCCTATTAGGGACTAGGGGCCCATTTTCGGCGGCAACCTTAATCATCCCACCACATTGTAATTGAAAATCCATAAGCCAAAATAAAGCCTTAGGGAACCACAATATTCCAAGCTCATTTTCCAATAGTGTCGAGCGCCACATTGGATATCGGTGACACTTATCCAATAGTGAGGCTTCTTATTGTAGCCTGGTGTAGGCGGTGTGTAGAGTGTGTGTTGTTGTTTGTGTAGAGATAGTGGTGGTGATTGTTGTTGTTTATTGGAAGATTGTTATAGGTTGATATTGTTTTTTTTGTTTGCTTAGTGGAGTATGGATGTTACTGTTGTTATTGTTGTTGTTGTTGATGTAGAATATAAGTGTAGGTTATTGTTGTTATTGTAGGTGTGAGTAGAATGTGGTTGTTGTTTGTGTAGGGGAATATAGATTGTGGTTATTGATGTTGTTGTAGGTGTGAGTGGATTGTGGTTGTCGTTGGTGTAGAGGAGTATAGATTGTGGTTATTGATGTAGATGGTTGTAGATCGTGGTTGTCGCCCGTCACAATAGTATGTATTAAAGATTTTACTCGTCTCCACCTCTCTGTCGTTTTGAAACAAGAATTTGATACGTAAAATAGTGTTTTATTTTTTTCTTATATTAGATGGAGTGAGTATTATAAATGCATTTGTTACGTGCCGGTGTTATACTTGATCTTTTATTGGTATTTTCTTTTATAATTTTTTGTAGTATTTAGTTCTATTTCTTCATATCGTTTAAATTGAACAAGCTTATGTTCAGACACCTCACGAACACAATATGGAGATCGTAAAAGAAAATTAACTAAACGAACCAAAAAATAATTTAATTCGAAGTGTTAGTAACATGAGGGACGATTAACTTGTCATTTTAGAAAAAAAAACCAGTTTTAATCATTGAGGTAAACGATAAACAAAATAGATTTAGTATATAGGTGTTAACAGCTCAAGTGAGTGAGGGTAATCAGGGTCGCTCAAAGTCGAATTTGTGTACACTCCACAGGGACCTTCATGTTGAATAATGGTGACAGAACACTACTGACGTCTAACTCTCACCGTGACAAATCTTTCATAAAAATTTCATAAAAGATCGAACCATATTTGCAAGCCCTGTAAAGCCGATAGTCAGATAAACAACTAAACTTAACAGACCAGTTAAGTTCCCCAAGTGGAAAATAGAGTGAAATTAAAAACATAGTCTAAATTAATTTGCAAATCTAGATTCACACCCAAGAACATGGAAGTGAAGTCAGGTATCAGTGGCTGGTTTTACCTAGTGGACGAGTGGAGTATTGATTCAGTATTGTACAGTACCTATGGATTAGTGTGGCATGATGAGATACAGTAATGATTAATTAGTAGAGCAACTCACATAGAGAGTGAGATATTGCTCACTGCGAGGCGGTCTAATGCAGTCAACTAGATGCTGAAGGACTATAAAGGTGAAGCCAAGTGGTAGTTAGTGAGTGATAAAATGGTAGTTTAAGGAGCGAGATATTAGTAATTGAAATGCGGGAGTATGCGGCCATGTAGTTCTTGAAACACTTTAAAGACGTGAGGTAAGATACAGTGAGTCCGTGACTAACAGGATAATGGGACCTGAAAGCGAGATAAATTAATGATGATTATGCGGGATAATGCAATTATATAAATGATGAAGGAATACATGGGGCAGAATCAAGCCAAGAAATATAATACAGTTAAGGACCAGGATGATAGGATACTGCAGCCACGAAAGTCTTGAAGGATCTTACGTACTGAAGTAGGTGTGCTGGCATTGGATAGTAGGACAATAAGGGATAGTATTGATTAGGACATTCATCAGCCAGGAATCACTTCAAGGAGGGTAAGAACAAAAGGAGGCTGGCAAAGAGAGCAGGGTAATTATGGCTGAAGATTGACGTAATGCATTCTGGTAAGAGGTGAAACCTTAAGACTGACTCGTGTTAACGGAGGCCATTGAGTAAAAGAGCAATGAAAAGCTAAAATGGGGGAATGGGAATAAGACAGAGTGGGGAAAACTGAGGAAATTATGATAAGGTCAGAAGCTGGATAGATTATTTCTATTTTTTTGCTATTCAGAAATTAACCAAAAATTTAGAGATACCAGAAGATGAACTGAGAACCTTTAGATGCTGTTAAAAGTTGTAATGAGATTGTTAGATATCACTCAAAAGCTGAAGTGAGAGTTTGAGGGAGAGGTCATCACTGAATGGAGAGTTAAGAGAGTGTATACAAGTTCCATTGGAAGCTTAAACAGTGTTCCAAGAGGCAGGAAGAGCCAGGCCAAAGTGAGTGATAAGTGCACGCGACAACGATGAGGGAAGAACTCGACAATGAAATATGAGAGAGACAGTGAGTAAAGTCTCTGAGAAAGCAAAGATAAAAAGAATTATGGGTAAGAAGGTGAGAAAAAGCAGAAGGCACGTCATAGAAAACAGAGATAAGAATGAATTAGAAACAGACTCAAAAGATAAAGATACAATGGTGTGGATAGTAAGATAACGGTGATGGGAAGGAGTGGAGAGTAAGATAACGGTGATGGGAAGGGGTGGAGAGTAAGATAACGGTGATGGGAAGGAGTGGAGAGTAAGATAACGGTGATGGGAAGGAGTGGAGAGTAAGATAACGGTGATGGGAAGGAGTGAGAGTAAGATAACGGTGGTGGGAAGGAGTGGAGAGTAAGATAACAGTGATGGGAAGGACTGAGAGTAAGATAACGGTGGTGGGAAGGGGTGGAGAGTAAGGTATCAGTGATGGGAAGGAGTGGAGAGTAAGATAACGGTGATGGGAAGAATTAAGAGAGTAAAGATAACAGTGATGGGAAGGAGTGGAGAGTAGATAACGGTGATGGGAAGGAGGTGGAGAGTAAGATAACGGTGATGGGAAGGTGGAGAGTAAGGTATCAGTGATGGGAAGAGTGGAGAGTAAGATAACGGTGATGGGAAGGAGTGGAGAGTAAGATAACGGTGATGGGAAGGAGTGGAGAGTAAGATAACGGTGATGGGAAGGAGTGGAGAGTAAGGTATCAGTGATGGGAAGGAGTGGAGAGTAAGATAACGGTGATGGGAAGGAGTGGAGAGTAAGATAACGGTGATGGGAAGGAGTGGAGAGTAAGATAACGGTGATGGGAAGGAGTGGAGAGTAAGATAACAGTGATGGGAAGGAGTGGAGAGTAAGATAACGGTGATGGGAAAGTGTGAGGATAGTTCTGGGCCTAGAAGGAGCTATAAATTATCAGTCTGACTCCTCACCAATTTTGTATGGCGTCCCTCAAGGTTCCATTCTCGGTTCTGTACTGTTCTTGTTGTACATAAACGATATAGTCCACTCCAGCACACTCGTCAAATACAACTTATTTGCAGACAATAGTAATCTCTATGCCTCACGATAACACGGGCGAATATGGTTTATTTTGTGCTGGTCCTGGTGAATTAGAACACGAATGCGGCGGTGCTTTCGAAGCTCAGATACCACAGGATGATGTTTGGGAACCCGGACAATTTGTTTTGGGACAGTAGAAATTAGAAACCAGAGAGAGAAGAAACTTTGTCATTCGTGATTGGCAAGACATGACAACCTCGGGAAAAAAACAAAACGAAATGAAACCTTCAGAATTATCCTAGGGTGTCCCATGAGCACTAAAGTACTTAATAAAGAAGCAGTTATACCCAGTAGCATCAGAGATAGAATAATTGAAGTCAACCTCATGATAACCCTGAGGTTTTTGCGTGGTGATCCTGATAACATTGCTTCCTTTAAAAGGAGTCATGGGACTGGTGAATCTAAATGGATCCAAACTACAGCTACACATATGAAGATGTTTTGACTAGACCATCTGTACAAAGATGAGATACAACAGCACTTCCTTCCACCCTGGCGGACAGTTCCTTTCGTTATCACAATACCGACATATCTCGCTTAAGCAATTAATTACGCAAAGTCTTTCCCTCCAACACATTACCAAAGTGAGAGCTCTTGAGCACATACACACCCTACAGACTGATGATAACATCACACAGACCATCTACACTCATGGATCTCTTAACATTGCCTGTGGGAGGGCTGGAAGTGCTGTCGTTGTGACTCAACCTAACGGTAATGCAATTGAGAAAAGGAGTTAGAATTAACAAATTGGCATCACTCTACAAACTGAGTTAGTTGCCATACTCACAGCCCTTGACACCTTCAACTTGTTTACCATGATGAGATGTATCAAGTTAAATATGTATATGGAGCAAATAACAAGATCACTAGATTACAAGATGCTGTAACCGCTAGACTAAGATTAGGATAAGTACCTCTGGCAGTATTTCCTCCAAGCAGATGTGAACAAAACTAAATACAAAGTGTGTGGCCAAACATATGGCCACACACTCGAACACTACGTCCAAGCACACTGTGTATGTGAAATGGCCAACATTTTATCTCTAATAGCTGACATATCAAGATTATATTATTTTTTTTTCTCTGGGTAACTATATCATTTCCCAAGCACCAAACACACAATGTGCTTGAATACCTCTCACGCACATGTGAATAACAAAGTGTGCGGCCAGACATATTGCCTCACACTGGTGTACTCACGCAGTTGCGAATAAGTCACCGTCAATGAACAGAACTAAACAAAAAATGTATTTGAAACACTCTGTAACATTGAATGCCATAATATCCTGACCTCCAATGTCTGTTATACACACCCTCTGTGACCTCTACTCCGTAATCCTTTTGCGCTACTGTTCACAGGATGAGTATGGAGTGCACAATAATCTCGCCATTGTACGTGGCAAAATTAAAACAAAATCAAATTGAAACTCTAGGTTTTAGGTAGCAATAGTTACATAATCACTGGTGAAAATTAGTTTTTTTTTTAGGTCTCGATGCCCGGTATTAAGAAAGCAGCAACAGATACAGAACCACAGGGGCACAAATATATTGATTTTTTTAGAAGCCAAAATTTTATGTTTTGGGATAGCAATTGGTCGAGTGAAATTTTTGGGGGCCTAGATAACTGGCTTTCAGTTAACACCAGTTAGATATGAAACTCAAAGGGAAGAAGAACTAGGGAACACGAGTCATACGATCGACCGGGGAGACAGACGGAGGGAAGGGAGTTAGTTATTTGATCACGAGTCTTTATTATGAACGCTGGTGGCCGCTGGTCTCTTGTATGGAAATTTGTGCTGAATATGCAACAACGGGGAACAGTTTCTGATGTAGCCTACTCTCTGGCAGCCCTGTCTCTGGTGACGACTTGTTTTATCGATTAATTTTCATTTATCACCAGTTTTACTTTTGCATTGGATTTTTTTGTTCATAGGTTTTACGACTGTGATTTACCGTTTTGTTTTTCCCCTTTGATTTATCTGTGCTCCTTTACTGTCTCTATGATGGATGTGCATAGAGGATTGGTGACGCCCCTCTAACACGCTGTTGAATTTTTGAGTTTTGTACATAGTAAAGTGCCTCTCTCTCTCTCTCTTTCTCTCTCTCTCTTTCTCTCTCTCTCTCTCTCTCTCTCTCTCTCTCTCTCTCTCTCTCTGGCACAATACTACACAGAACTACTCAAATAAAATATAATTATAAGAAAATACTAACGGCTGGTAATATGGTGGTTGTTGGTCGTCCAGGGGAATAAGGATATATTCTCTTCGTCAGTCGTTCAGTCAGTAAGTCATTCATTCATTCATTCAGTTAGTCAGTCGTTCATTCATTAATTAATTAATTAATTCATTCATTCATTCAGTAAGTCAGTCAGTCAGTCAGTCAGTCAGTCAGTCAGTCAGAAAGGAGGGAGTAAAAGGCATAACGGAGAGGAGAGTAGTAGGAGGCAAAGGGAAGAAAAGAGTAGAGGAGGATAGGAAATATAGGGGAGGGGAGAAGGGAGATAAAAGGAAAGAGGGAAATAGTGAGTGATAGGAGAAAGAGCAACGAACGAGAGAAAAAAAAGGTAGAGATAAAGGGAAGTTAGAAAGGGAAGAGAACGGGACATTGATAGTGCTGGAGAAAGAAGAGAGGGGAGACGTAAGGCGAAATGGGAAGGAAGACAGATTTGGGGAGAGGGAGGGGGAGGAAAAATGTAAAAGTGTAAGGACGAGAGGAGGGTGAGAGTGCGAGGGAAGGAAGAAGTGAAGGGAAGAGAGGAAGAGAGGAGAGAATGTGAAAAGAGACGGGAGAGAACAGTAGAAAACTAAGAAAGGAAGGTGAGTGAGTAAGAGTAGAGGGAGAAAAGTAGAAAAGAGAGTGATAATAGAGGGAGAGGAACAATAATAAAGTAGGAGTGAGAGTAGAGGGAAAAGAGCGAGACAAAAGGGTGAATAAAGGTGGAGGCAAGAGAGAGGGAGAGGAGTGGTAGCCTGCCAAATATAAGCCTATCCTGTTAGGCTCTGTTTTCAGTGCTAGGGGAGAGGAAGAGGAGGAGGAGAGGGAGGAAGAGGAATAGGGGGAGAAGGAGGGCGCCGGAGGCCACGACACTGAAAATCAATTTATTCGCAAAGTTTCTGACACGTTAAGCCAAGCGGGAGGGACCCAAGAACAACATTTATAGGTGCTGTGTTCAGGAGTACTCACTTAACACTACAGGAGGAACACATTTCGCTACAGGTAAATTGAAATTTAGCGACAGGTAAGCGTGGAGAGATGCACCTTATTGTGTGCTATTTGTACGTGTACTAAAACCAGTATGGTATTATTATGATATAGTGAAGTACAATAGATAATGAGGGAGGAAAGGAGAGAGAGACAAGACAAGAAAACAGAGTCAGAATTACATGCACAAAAATGCATAAATAAAAATTAGGACAAGGAGCAAGAAACAAAATAAGTACATGGAGATTGTATGACAAAGAGAGAGAGAGAGAGAGAGAGCCAACACATCAGCAACGTCTCCTGTGTTGGCAGCAGTCGTATGTGTGTGTGGGTGAGTGTACGTGAGGTAGGGAGGGGGTTTCCCTACCAGCGTCACGAGTAATGGTGATGGTGGCGGGGGGCGACGACGTGTGGTACGACACACCTTATATTGTTACCTGAGGCAGAGCAGGCGTAGCACACACACACACACACACACACACACACACACACACACACACACACACACTGTAACTGTATATTTTCAGCCTTCTGACTGCCAAGCTCTTTCAATAAACCGTTAATTATTATTATTATTATTATTATTTACACACAGTAAAGGACAGACAGAAAGGCCCTGCCTAACACTTGATATTAATCCTGGTTCTCTCTCTCAGCCACAAGAAAGCGTAATAACACTCATCCAGTAATGGGAGCAGATCGTCGGAGATGTGTGTGGATGAGAACATTTATACCAGTAAATAAGTATATCTGTTCAGGAATGTGCGTATGTGTCTTCTGGAGTGTGTGTGTGTGTGTGTGTGTGTGTGTGTGTGTGTGTGTGCTCGAGTTCCACAACACAGGGAGCTAGTGTTGAGCGGGAGACAACTGGTAGTATGGTTTGTTGTAATTTTCAAGGTCGACTCGTCAAGGGAAGCCACTTGTTGAGTGTTGGGAGTCTGTAAGAGGCGTCGTGGCTGAAGGAGCCGTCTGTTTGTTTACACTCTCTTTTATCTGAGATTTATTTGCTCACCTTTTTCATTTGTTATTGATAAAAATTATTTGATATTCGCCTTCTTCTCTCTTTCACCTTTTCTTTGTTTATGTGTTCTCTTTTTCTTTATCCATCTCTTTTCCCTCTTTCTCACCTTCGTTCTTCTTTCTTTTCCCTTTTCTATTACTCTCCATTACATTATTCTGCCCATGCATGTCACTTTCCATTCACTCCTTCCCTCGCTCTTTACTTACTTTCATTCTTTCTTAACCTTCACTAACTCTCTAATCTTCTTTCGCTTATATTTTTTCACTCTCCCTTTCACACTCACATCTACTCAATCTACCTCCCTCAGTCTCTCTCTGGCATATTCTCCTACTCTCAGTCTCAATCCTCCCACGGTCCCTTTCACTCATCCAATCACTCACTAATCTCGTTTCACCTCTTGCCCTGACGTCTCATGATATGTTACGTTGACCACTTTCACCCACTCTATCCATACACCAAGTCGGCCAGAGCGCATGTTCCTTCCCACACTAGTCAGGCTTATGACGTCACAGAGGATAAATGCTTACCGTGCCAAGTTACACTGTCTATGTTAACAAACCCATTCTGGGGATAATAGTCACTGTTTTTAATCACTGCCACCAACTCCACCTTCACTAGCTACGTTACAGGCATATTCCACAATTGGTTTACCTCATATCTGTCTAACAGGAAGCAGTATTTTGTCTGCTATAATAATTATCAGTCTGACTCCTCACCAATTTTGTATGGCATCCCTCAAGGTTCCATTCTCTGTTCTGTACTGTTCTTGTTGTACATAAACGATATAGTCCACTCCAGCACACTCGTCAAATGCAACTTATTTGCAGACAATAGTAATCTCTATGCCAGCAACTCAGATCTGCATTTCTTGATGAGAACTATGGACGCTGAATTAACTGAAATCAGGACCTGGGTAACACATAATAAACTGACCTTAAACCTCGAAAAAAACCCACTACACAATCTTTCACAGGAGGAAAATCCTACCCCTAGATTTGGACCCCCTGTACCTTGGTAATACAGTCCTCAAACATGAACAAATTACGAAATTCCTTGGGGTTACTCTTGATGAGAAACTTAGCTGAAGAAACCACATTCAAGCCATTCACAGTAAAGTCAATAAACATTGTGATATCCTGTATCACATTCGTCAGTCACCCACTCGTGCAGTAATGAAAGAAATCTATTCTGATCCTGTTACTAACACTTGATATACTGCTACACACTATGGAGGGCCTCTGGCACTACAAAAACACAACCCCTGATCACTGCACAGAAGAGAGTTGTGCGGACAATGACCTACTTGAAAAAAAAACTGATAACACTAATGAACAATTTGCTGTGCCCTATTTTTGTTTTACAAATCTGTCAATATCTTGATTGACAATAATTATTTCCAGTTCCGGAATAATCAGAGATACAACGTAAGACACCCAGAACTACTAAGACCACCAGTCCATCACCCATGCGCTCCTCTCGGTCCCAGACCTCCATAAAATATCATTGGGTGAAGGTGTGGAGCAACTTACCCCCACCCATCCGAGCAAAGACTACGCTCCCTTCCTTTAAATCATCTCTAAAAAAATATCTATTGTCTAAGTATTAATATTTTTGTAATAATTACTTTATATTCCTACCTTTATTGTACCACCAAAACCATTATGTCAGAAACTGTCATGTAGATAGATAGAAATTACCAATGCAATTATCATATTTGCCGAGAAGAAATGATACTGACAGCTTCTGTCCTCTTTTTCCATTTTAATACAACCCAGATATCAACTCCCCTGTAACATATGTATATACTTATAATATAAATGTAAAATAAATAAATAAATAAATAAATAAATAAATAACGAGGTGATAACCGAGGTAACATTCTGATGTTCTGACTACGACCATGTTACGTGTATTATTACAGATGATACTAAATGTTACATTATACTTCCTTGAGATAAATGTACAGTATTATATCAGGTATCTTCTAGAGAGCTCAGGTTCTCAACTGGGTCGGCCATGTTAATATTGTTTTTATTTTCCACTTTGTAACTATTTTTCAATACCAATATATTTATATATATATATATATATATATATATATATATATATATATATATATATATATATATATATATATATATATATATATATATATATATATATATATATATATATATATATATATATATTTATATATATATAAAACTTAGTTTTCTGTAAATACTAATACATAAATGACCAATAATGAACACTATACACACGAGATGGCTCGCAATGAAAATACCTCACTAGTACTCGTACTGTACACTGGCTTCCCTCCTGTGCTAATTCACTTTGAAATCAAAGGGATGAGTCTCAAGGCTGTGTTGTCTGGCACTCATGGGTGGCTTGTTATTTTGTCTGGTGTAGTCAGGCGGACACACACACACGCACACTCACACACACCCACATACACACACACTCCTGAGTCAGCGGCCAGTGGTCTGTGTATAACCACTAAAAGTATAAATCTATAGGAAAACTATACAGTACATCTACTTTACACCACATTTCCCTCACTGTAACTGAGGTTTGGGCACCAGGCGCTAGATTTACACGCAGCTGGCTGGCTACAGACAACAGTGTGTGGTGTTTACTGTTTTTAAACGACAAAAGTGATTTTGTGGAACTATGCCAGCTAACTGTTCAGTTTTTTGCTGCTTTAATACAAAATTAAAGACAGCATGTTCAGCTGTTCGCTACTTTAGATTCCCAAGTGAAATACTTTAGAAAACTGTGGGTAAATTCCTGTCGTCGTACTGATAAAGTGAATCCAAATGATGCTATTATTTGCTCCGTTCACTTTACTAAACACGACAATATATTATGTGATATGGAGTCTCGTTTCTTTGGAACTGAGAGTCCTAAGAACAAAATAATCCTGAAGAAGTATGGTGCACAGTGCCGCCTCTCTGTATAACGGTAGGTGTGCTTTGATGACTGTATGTAACAATTATTGCAGTTTTCCTTTTATTTATATGCTACAAATTATTATTTGTTTCCCAAATGATAATTAAGCATGGTCGGTCTCAATGGCTTCACCGTTTAAATATGTTGTTGTGTTCTGAACGATACGAGTATTATGGCCAACATCGTTATGAAAATAGTAATGAATTAATTGTAAATAAAAATAAAATTGTAATGTATTTGTGACGTTACTGGACATCTAAAAGTCTTGCAAAAATATAGCATTCAGGGATAAATAATAGGAAATTTATAGGAAATAGGAACAGTATATATGTAAACTAGAATTCATGTTCTTTTAGTTACCAATAAAACTGTAATGTCCAAATTGATGAATAAATTTTGTTCGGTTTTTGTCTTCAGTGTTTTCTGTAATATATATATATATATATATATATATATATATATATATATATATATATATATATATATATATATATATATATATATATATATATATATATATTTATATATACCTTGTAAGATATTACATGCTTTATATGATACTTCACTGACCTTTATTGTTACAACAGGTCTACAGTACAGGCAAAAATGTATATTATATTCCAGGTATACAGAACAAAGGTCAAGGACAAAGTTGGGCCTTTAAAGTCAGGGAGGGGAGAAGTGATAAATGGCAGTGAAGAAATAAGCAAGGCATTGAACAGCTACTTCTTATCAGTTTTCACAGAAGAAATTCGCGAGGAAATTCCAGAGGTGGAACTGATATTTAGGGGAAAGGAAGAAGAGAAATTAATGAATATCACTATCAGAAAAGAGGATGTTCTTAAGAGGATAAATAAACTAAAGAAGACAAAATCCCCAGGGCCGGATGAAATTTTCCCTCGAGTCTTGAAAGAGTGTAGGGAACAGATTAGCGGACCCCTCGTAAATTTATTTACAAAATCATTAGACACGGGAGTTGTGCCAGACTTGTGGAAACAGGCAAATGTAGTACCCATATTCAAAAAGGGAGACAGAGCATCAGCGTCAAATTACCGGCCGATCAGTTTGACGTCAGTAGTGGGGAAATTTCTTGAATCAATTATAGCAGATAGCATCCGATCGCATTTAGAGAAAAGCAAATTAATCTATGACTCTCAACATGGGTTTACAAAGGGAAAATCTTGTCTAACAAATCTGCTGACGTTTTTTAGGAAAGTCTTCGAGGTAGTAGATAATGACGAAAATTACGATGTTATTTACTTAGACTTTAGCAAAGCATTTGACAGAGTACCGCATCAGAGGCTTCTGAAAAAATTAAGGCTCATGGTATCGAGGGGAAGTTTTAAATTGGATAAAATCATGGCTCACCGATAGAACGCAGAGGGTCAGCGTAGATGGTGTTAAATCTGAGTGGGCCGTGTACCCGGTGGGGTTCCCCAGGGGTCAATACTAGGCCCACTCTTGTTCATAATATCATAAACGATCTAGACATTGGGATCAGCAGTGACATAAGCAAGTTTGCGGATGACACCAAAATAGGGCGGCAGATTAATTCAGGGCAGGATGCAAATGCATTACAGGAGGATCTAAATAAACTGCAGGGGTGGTCTGAAAAATGGCAAATGAAATTCAACACCAGCAAGTGCAGCGTACTTAATATTGGAAGAACAAATACTGTCAATGTATACAGCCTTAACAGCATCAACCTAGAGAAGTCGACTTGTGAAAGAGACCTAGGGGTACTTGTAAGCCCGGACCTACACCTAGTAGAAAAGTGAGTAATAAGAGTGCAGAGGTCTTATTGCAACTATATCTTGCGCTAGTCAGGCCGCACCTCGATTATGCGGTTCAGTTCTGGTACCCTTATTATAGAATGGATATCAGTTCATTAGAGTCGGTGCAGCGAAGAATGACGCAAATGATTCCGGGACTTAGAAACCTTCCATATCAGGTTAGGTTAAAGAAACTAACTTGCATTCCCTAGAAAGACGAAGAGTGCGGGGAGATATGATAGAAGTATTTAAGTGGGTGAAAGGAATCAATAAAGGGGATATAGATAAAGTTCTTATAATATCCGAGCAGGATAGGACTCTAAGCAACGGATTTAAGTTGGATAAGTTTAGGTTTAGGAGGGAGATAGGAAGGAACTGGTTCACAAATAGGGTGTGGACGAGTGGAACAAGCTTAGCAACTATGTAGTAAGTGCTGGAACGCTGGAAAGTTTCAAAAAGAGACTGGATAGATTCATGGATGATAGAGAGTGGTAGTAACTCTCGACGGGAGCTGCCATGCACAGCCAACCGGCCTATTGCAGACTCCTTATTTTCTTATGTTCTTATGTTCTTATGTACTGTACAATACTGGCGTTATTAGTAGACTATCTCCGCTATCCCCTTCAGTACGGTGACGGCACTTTAATGTTTTATTTACCTTATGCCAGACTATTTTATTCAGCGCAGAGAGGAACTGTTGATCATCATTCGCAATCTTGAAAATTATCAGTGAAGTTTAAGTAAACAAGGAAAAAAGTATCGCTGTAAAAAACAGACACACGGATAAGTGTGGCGGGATCTACTCTCACCTATGGTATCTAACTGGGGAGCGTGTAGGGCTCGTGAGTCCATCCCAACCCGTTTATATACCGTAACCTAATCGAAAATAGCCTAACCCTAACCTGCACTAACCCAACAATCCACTCAGAAGCCGTTAACCACATCCTCACCTATGCCTTCCTCTCTGCACTTGCCCAATACTGCTTTGATCACATTTATACGCCATGCTAATTAACCATTTTTCCTGCATTTATGTCAAGGGAGCAGCAGGTCTCGCCAAGCTCAAGTATCATTATCATTATATATTATGTGTAGCTGTAACTTTCTAGCTAAATTAACAGTTCCAGTTAGAGAGAAATAAATTACCTAACCTAGCCCTACTTCACTTTATCTCACTTAACCTAACTTAACCTAACTTAGCGAAACCTAGCTTTACCTAACTTAACCTCACTTCACCTAAACTAACCTAACCTAATTCCACCTCATTTAATGTAACCTATATTTCCACATCAGATTACCAAAACCTAACCCAACCTAACTTATCCTAACCTAACTTAACGTAACCTACTAGAAGCTTCCTTAACCTATCCAAACCGTTAATTTAGTATGGAAATTCGGTTCCATGTGCGAGGCAAGTAATTAGTTTGGTCCATTAAACCAAACCTTTCACTTAGCAGGGACACTCCAGGTAAGGCAACTGGAGAGAACGAGTGATAGAAGATTACAAGAAAAATATATTATTGTAATACTGCAATAAAAGCAGGCATTAATATTTGACCTGGCTATGTTTATCAATATTTAGCTTTTGTGTTTTAAGTTCTGAAGTTTTCATTATTTTGATAATGTCCGTAAAGCGCTTTAAGATATGTTGGTTTTCCTTATTGAATATTTTTTGTTCGGTTGTCAGCGACCTGACTGCCTGCTGCTGCGAAGTAATAAACTTCAAGTTTGGGGAGTCGATTTATGACGTTTGTCTATGCCGGCATCTCTCTCTCTCTCTCTCTCTCTCTAATAGCTTTAGTCAAAGCTCGAAATAACTTGGCCAAACATTAGAAAACACACACACTTTCCATACTATATATATATATATATATATATATATATATATATATATATATATATATATATATATATATATATATATATATATATATATATATATATATATATATAACTGATGACATTGACTCTCCATGGGGATGGGGAAGTGTATGTGAAGAATGAATAGCACCAACGTCTGGACAAACAGCAACATTTATTTGGTAACGTTTCGACCAATCTCTTGGCACCATCAGGTCTAAAACATAAAAGTAAATACAATAGCATCGGTAAAAATCAATATAAGGAATATATTAACATTAAATAAATCACCAAGTTAGAAAAAATACATTGAACAACAAACCATCGAGTTATTAACCTTTACTTCAATTTAACCATACAGAGCAAAAAAAAAGCTATAATTACAAAAGCTTAGATTCTGCAGGTGAATATACAAAGATAGGTACATATGTGACAACAACAAAGAACAAAACATACCGGTTAAAAATAAAACAATGAAGTGGAGGAGTCGTGTGTGTCCAGTACTGGCTGTACTCGGTGGTTTAGGAGCGACTCTGCTGTGGCGAGGATGGTGAAGCCTGCCTTATTTATAGGATGTTCGGATGTGTGGCTATGGTCTCTGATTACCCAATAAAATGGTTTAGACAATGGTTGGTGTGTTCTTAACGAGCGACTCTGGTGTTCGGCAATTTTAACTCTTAGCTGTCGTTTACTTTGACCAATGTAAGTCGCATTACAGCACCTTGAATAAATATAGAACTGAAGAGTACAGTTCATCAGGGACTCAGTTTCTATATCTAAACCACCTCTGCTGTGTGTTCTCTGATCCGAACCACACGTGCTGATTAAAATCCTCGTGTGTGTAATTACGTCTGTATGCACGTGACTGTATCAAGAAAAAAGGCAAATGAGAATAATACATAAACCTGGTAAGCGGGAATATGTAATCGCTAGCTTTAAAAACTCTCTCTCATCTCTTTATGTGCATTGTCTTGGATAGTAAATACACTTAGTTCTTCCTTAATGGTTACGTTGACTTTTACTTTTGATACCAGACTACACTTGACTAACTACCATGTTGTTCTTTTGACGCATTTAAGTGCCATAATATTAAGGGTCTCTAAGCATCCCTCACTGTACTGTAAATCCTACACTCGATAAGTATTTTTTATATAAACATCGAAAAAAAAGTGTAACTCTTGTGGGTGCTTATGAATTTATACACTTAAATACTCGTACCTTACAATGGGTCACGAAATGCCTTTATAAAAATAAATTTGTTTGGGTATCTATTGGTTTAAAGAGATATTTATCATAATCAGTTGAGTGGAAAGATTACCAACTTAGACAGACAAACAGACAGGCAGAGAAAGAGGGGGGTAACGGTCTAGTTGTTTCTATTAGGTTCCGGCACTCAATTCTTTGCCAAAATATACAGTGAATTTAAACGTAATCGCAGCTCCCTTTGATGAAATTAAATGAGGCTCTCACCTGTAAAGGCTCCGGGTAAATTTGTACTGACGGAGGAGAGAAAGTTGTTTGTTTAGCCTCGTAAATATTTTGGATATTTATTTTTTTATTCTACATTACACATTTATTTGGTACCTCAGTTATCTTAGATGAGTTTTGACTGAAGCATTGATTAAATTTATTGTTTTATATTTCTAATATATATAAGATTCATTGTTTTTTTAAAGCTTCTCTTTATATTGATTATTTCATTGTACATTATTGACATTATGATTTATGCATTTAGTTGATAAAATTTCTGTGGGATTATTGAATTTAAATTACAGTAAGTTTAAACTTATAAATTAATTCTTGGTGTCACAGCTATTTCTTCTAGTACTGTTTTCCTGAATTTATATTTTACCTGTATAATGCTTCCCTAAATGTTATCTGTGTTTGTTTTCCATTAATTTCACGCAAAATGTTTTCAAAATCATATTCTCCAGGAATTTTCGCATGGTAAGTTGAACAATTTCACCAGTTATATTCTACTGTGAGATATGTAAATTGTTTAACTTCATTTCAACTTGTAATTAAATGTTTATTCAGATATATTTTACATAATAAGACATTATAGGCTACCTGAGTACGTAGAGATTCTGTACAAGGAGATTCTTCAGGCGAGTTCTGCTCTTAGCAAAATGAGAAACAACAAGAGGAAAAACATCATGTTATTAATAATGATGATCAACAATACTGCTACTACTACTACTACTACTACTACTCCGTCAGCCAATAATAATATAATAATAATAATAATAATAATAATAATAATAATAATAATAATAATAATAATAATAATAATAATATTAATATTAATAAAAAGAAATAATAATAATGATATTAATAATAATAATAATAATAATAATAATAATAATAATAATAATAATAATAATATTAATATTAATAAAAAGAAATAATAATAATGATATTAATAATAATAATAATAATAATATAATAATAATAATAATGATAATAATAATAATAATAATATTAATATTAATAAAAAGAAATAATAATAATGATATTAATAATAATAATAATAATAATAATAAAAATAATAATAATAATAATATAATAATAATAATAATAATAATAATAATAGTAATAATAATAATAATAATAATAATAATAATAATAATAATAACAGCAATAATAATAAAAATATCAATAATAATAATAATAATAATAATAATAATAATAATAATAATAATAATAATAATAATATTAATATTAATAAAAAAATAATAATGATAATAATAATAATAATAATAATAATAATAATAATAATAATAATAGCAATAATAATAAAAATAACAATAATAATAATAATAATAATAATAATAATAATAATAATAATAATAATAATAATAATAATAATAATAATAATAATAATAATAATAATAATAATAATAATACCAATTATTAATAATGAAATGAAAAAAAAAATTAAACTGTGTAAACAACTCAGTGGACCATTTTTTAGTTTCAGCAGAATATTGCTGTATGTTCCTCAGTCAAGAATTGATCACACGCCAATCACTAGACTACCCCAAGGTATGTTTTCTTATTTGTCCCGCCACCAGTGTGAGACGGTATGTGCTATTATTGTCTTTGTCTATCTGTTCGGATATATCTTCATCTATCTTTTCTCATTCAGTATTATTTAGACAGTCATGAATATTAACAGGTAGCTTTGCATGTAATTAAGTCTAGGGCACGAACAGTCGCGTCCTACGAGCATAGCGCGTCGTGTTATCTGCGGTAGTTAGGTTTCTGTTTACTAGTTCTGACTAAGTGACTGAGAGATCTTTGTGCCCATCCCTATTAACGCAGCTTTGATTCGTTTTGTTTCGCCCTTTGATTGTGAGATGGAGTGTATAGCCTTTCATTCTGACGTGTCTCTGTGTACATGCATACGATACACCGCTGTTCTTAGATGTTGCTGGTTAATTTGCACTCACAAGACAAATATGTAATAATAATATTACCACTGAAACTCTCCTACAGATCCTTTTATTTTTTTTTCCTTTCCCTCTATTCCTTCTCCTTCTCTTCCTCCCTTTCTTCCTCCTACAGGACATTTTCAATAAAAGGAGCATTTACGTAATGTGATTTAGTCGTATAGGAAGGAGACTAATGCAGAGTACTGTGATCATCGTTATGGAAATCTCAAAATTAAAAAAAAAAATTGTCCATGAAATTAATATCATTTTATATACTCAAAGTGGTGAAACCCTAAACAAAGTTATCACATCCTGATGCCAATTTTACGACTACGTAGGTCAAGGCCACAGAGGAGAGTGAAAGCGGTATCATATTACTAACATCTCTTTGAACCCAGCTTCAAGTTCTTAAATTTGCTCGGTTGGCGCCTTCGACGCCTCGCCTTACTGCAGCCAGACGAACCTACATAACCAAGTCAGTGACATAAAATCTTTCAGTTCCATGAACTTATGACCTAACAAAGCACATAACAGCAGCATCTGTCAATAGAAACCATTTATTTGAAAAGTATCCCAGCAACGCTGATGTTGACCTTAGAAATTAAACCGTTATCGGAAAACATAAAAAACCACACATACATTTCCTCTATTTAAATGTGGGTTTAATTCCCAAATAATATATATATATATATATATATATATATATATATATATATATATATATATATATATATATATATATATATATATATATATATATATATATATATATATATATATATATATATATATATATATATATATATATATATATATATATATATATATATATATATATATATATATATATATATATATTAGGCGGGTCCTTATTTTCAACTTTGGAATTTTTTACCACAAACCCTGCTAAAAGTATTCATTTAGGGTTAAAAAACATTGTGTGTAGAGTTATTTTAAATTATATTAATATTTAGAGGTTGCTCAAAGCTGGTGTCAAAAATTAAGTAATCGATGTAGTCGATTACTTTGTAGTTGATTACGCCTGCACCACTAGTGCGCGTCGCATTTGGCACGATTGTGTGAGTTTTATTGTATCGTGATTGATGATTGGGGAAATTAGAAACCAGTTCTGCAGAGTACATTATCATTATTAATTTATATTAATAGTTAATTTCTTTATTCCCAGGTCAAAATGGCTAATGCAGGAGTAAAAAACACGAGAAAATGTGTATTTGATAAAGACATTATGTGGATGACTCTTAGGGCGCAAGCACTCAAACAGGCAAGGTTACAGTATTTTTAAGCCTGCATCGCATAAGCAGAAAAAAAACCCATCAGAGTGGCAGCTAAAGCCAAAGACAAAAGTTCTTCAATTCTGGACAAAAGCAAACATTCCCACACACACCACAAAAACCAGATTGTGTGAACTGGCGCACAAATGTTTGGATAAGGGAGTAGTTTGAAAAGAGCTCTCAAGAAAGACAGAAACTCAAAAGCAGAAAGAGAGAGAGTTCACTGATACATTTGAAGATCTCTTTGATATTGCACATGTGAATGCTGAATATGATGACAGTCTAGGAGGATAAGGATTTCTTAATAGCGTAACGAGAAAAGGGCGTCGGGGCAATGTCATCTCTTGGTACAAAGCATTCCTGAAAAGACACAGAAACGACGAGAAAAACTCAAGAAAGCACGAAAGGAAGTTGGCTGCAGACAGTGCAGATGAAGAAGTCAAAAATGCCAGGCTATTTGGTGTTGTCTTGGACAGCAGTAGTACGTCTTCTTCTGAGGAATCCAACCCAGTTCCTGCCCATCAGCACTTCAAACTCCACCCATCAGGTCAAGATGTGGGCGAAAGAAGTTCTAACTCTAGAACTTTGCAGCATTGGATCGAACCGTCATCAGATAGAATGGTTACGCACATTGTCACCCAAACTGCTCGGAGTCTGGGCCATGATGTTGCGAATTGATTCTGGAATCGATCACATCAGAGGAAACGTCGTATCATCGGCAGTAGGGCAGCTGAAATCCTTTCAAACTTCAAACCAGAGCTGCTTCTAATTGTTCACTGGATGGTAAATTGATGCCTGATTTGACGGGGCATGGGGCCATGTTGACAGACTCCAGGTTCTGTCTCAGGCACGCACTTCCCAACTTCTTGCTGTTCCAAAACTTCCTCTGGTACCGGTGATGAACAAGCAAAGTTGTTGTGAAGGCTTTGCAAATGGTACAGCAGATACATCGGTATGGTATAGAGCTTGATACAACAAGCTTCAATACTGGTCACTGCTAAGGGTGCGTGTGTCAAATTGAGCAGTTGCTGGGTCGTGTGATTTGCTACATTTTGCCAGCCGCCACCATGTAAGAATCCTAGAAGCCGGAGCTGCTGAGCTGTACTGGCACTCAGCTGCCCTGACATACAGGACTGAAGATTCTGCCGGGAAACACATTGACAAGTAGAAGTTTGAAGACTCTACCGACGATCTGGCAGAAGAACTTGTCAGAGCTGTTAGGACGATCTAACCACTTCATTGAGAAGGCTCATTGGAGACACAGCTTCTGAGATGATTATCGAGAGCTGCTAGAGCTGGCCTCCATCTTGGCACATCACCTTCTCGGGAGTGCTTGCCCTTGGGTAATGCACTGCTAATGATTGATGGCAAGCAGACCATTTATTCCTTCAAAGTGCTATTCCGTTCTCAGTTTAAGCTTACTCCAAGGAGAACAGAGGACTGAAGAGATTTATGCATTTTCTTTTGCCTGAATATATGCGGGCTACGGATAACTGCTCCAATTTGCTGCAAGGGGCACCAAAAGGAGATCTGATGTTGCTTAAAGCCCTACAAGACTAGGCTACCATCAGTTGAAGGGTTACATCATCAGTGCACCTTCTACAAAATGATGAGACAATTCCTGTACTGTCAGAAGAGTTGGTTGCATTGGTTTTCTTGATGACGATGTTCTCCAGCAGTGAAGGACCGTATGTTGGGAAGCTATGAAATACTGTTATTGGAGAAGAAAGCATGTCAAACGGGTTACAATCAATCCAGACATGACCCAAGTGAAGAACCCATATGATTTAATGACAAAGAACATAAGCTGCTTTTCAAAAAGCTCAACTTGAATACAGATTTCCTGGCCCTGAAGTAGAATTATGGAAAGATGATCCTGGCTTCCAAAAATGCTGCGCATAAGCTTTTATTCAGATCAATGACTATGCAGAGAGGAGTAGTTTTAGTCCAAGATTTCAGGCCGCATCACCATGACGAAAATAACAGCAACTGTAGTATCTATCAGTGTACATGACCACAGGAAATCATTCCCAAAGCCCTCAAGCAGACCTTATCATGACAAAGAGGAGACTGTCTCATGCGACCCCTGCCTTGAGAATATCACCTACTTAGAGTAAGTGGGGGGCAGGCTTGGGGCTAGGAAATGATGTGGGCAGGAACATTACAGCAGGTATAATATTACAATTTCTATTTGACTTATAACTGCACTATTAAGATATTTTAAATATTTTACAGAATGTTCCATTGTTCCTACCCCAAATAAAAACTTTTGCTAGGTCTGTATTTAAAAAAATGGCAAATTTAGATTTTTGCCCTCAAATAAGGACCTTTACCTAATATATATATATATATATATATATATATATATATATATATATATATATATATATATATATATATATATATATATATATATATATATATATATATACAATTTTATATTTAATAATTGAATTGTGACTTAAAATAATAGGAAAATACATCGACTTTATGTGAAAGCAAGTTTACATAAATCTCCCTGATTTAACACTCTTACCAATACACGACTGGGAGGAGAGGATTACCAGGTTTTCCCTCTGAGGAGAATCTTCGTGTGAGAAGTCTATTATGTATTATTTTGTTTACGTTGGGCTTTTTATACATAAAACTAAGAGTTAAAGGCCCACAGACGACCAGATATTAGATAATAATACTGAGGAGCACCAGGACAGTGAGATGGAAATGCCCAAACACACACTCACCACCCCCCCCCAACATTTACAAAAGGACATGAAAATTCTCAGACACCGCAAATCGTGAAGAAAATTTCCACAAATATCCATAAAACTAAGATGGATACCCACATAAACATCCAGAATACGAGAAGGTTTCCCCGCAAACATAAAAAAGGGGGAATGTTTTGTGATATATAATCCAATTTGGTGGCACTGTCAGAGAGAGCCACCGGCCTCGGGGTGTGTGGCAACATCACCAAGATTGGTCGACTTTCACAATACGATACAGACGGCTTCTTCGTATTTCTTACAACAATGACCTTCAAATGAGACTCTTTTAACCTAACACCTAACATATCTCTAAGTAAACGAAGATCAACTTAACTTGAACCTAACCTAACCTAACCTTACCTAGCCTAACCTAACCTAACCTAACCTAACACCTAACACCTAAGTTAACGTAGTTCAACTTAACTTGAACCTAACCTAACCTAACTTCTAACTTAAACCTAACAATCTATCCTATTCCAATTCAAGCTGACTTAACTATTAATTGAAACATAAATTAACATACAGTAATCAAAACTAATCTAACCTAGTGTAACTTAATTTATACCACAGCTGAAACCCATCCTTATCTACGCCACATTATACGTAAATTAATCCACCTATTTTTTAATCCATTACAAAAATCATGCCATATCCGCTGTCATATCATGTGAATCCAGGTTCATCTCCGGGTCCAGTTATCCCTTCTACTCGGGGGGGAAAAAAAGTATTTTTAAACTATGGTATAATCAAGCAACGCGAGACAAAGTGCAGGTCAACGTTGAAACCAACAGTCTCTTTGATACTGGGTGGAATATGTATATAAAGTTATACAAGAGAGGGCAGGTGTGTGTGTGTGTGTGTGTGTGTGTGTTTGTGTCAGTCGGGAGATTAAGGGAACGGGACAAATAAACATTCGAACCCCTAACCGGACACGAATTTTCATATAAATTCTCTGGATTCGGGTTCTATTCGTTTAGGCAATTTTATGGATAAAGTTGAGTCTTTTTTAGGTTTAGGTGGGTTAAGTTTGT